>NW_027132878.1:0-5153 GCF_026122565.2 Emydura macquarii macquarii | reverse complement strand
GCTGAATTGTAGGGAAAAGGGTGTGGCCTCCTTCAGGGATAGAGAGTCAGAGTGACTTGCTGTGGCAGTCATACCTGGTCAGTATGAGTAAGCTGGCCCATCCCCTCTTAGGTGAGCAGAAGAGAAGAGGGACTATTTAGGCCCACACTGGTGCAGAAAAAGCCCTCTTTTACCTGGACCAGACAGAGCAGCACCCATTTGCTCTCTCATGGCAGTAATTGAATACCAAGTTTTCTTATGATCCACTATGGGCATTACGCTAGTCACTCCTTTGTTGGGGGCTGAGAAGGAAGTACTTTTTCCCCTGTTGTCAGTCAGTTAGGGCGTGCTTGTTGATGGGAGTTCCCCTTTAGATGCTGTCTCAGCTTCTGCAGCTAGCCAAATCGACAGACCTCATTAGCACTACCATAAATTACCACAGACTTGGATAAGCGGAGAAGGCACTCAGCCAGGTTTATTGGAAGCAAAGCACAGTGCTAGCACCCAATAGGAGTTATAGGTACACTAAGGCATGTATGCTCATCAGAATGGACTGGTTTAGTTAACGCCGGGACTTTCCATTATCCCCTAGTCTGGACAAAGATACCCATGCTAGGATTCTCTTCTTATACACTGATACAAACGAGTTTCACATTACATCTCTGACATCGGATATTGTTCCATATCTTGCCTCCAAAGCAAGCACAACATCTTTATCCATTATCCTGTTTCCTCTATCTTAAGGTCGGGGTGTCTTTGTACTGTCTCTCATGACTGTGTTTGTGCACCACTATATCTTAGGGCAAGCCTGTACTGCTTCCCTATACACTATTTCTGTTTGGGGAACACTTGTACTGTCTCTTATGATTGTGTTTCTGTAGTTAGCATGTATAGAGGGAGTTAGGTCTACTACTATTTTTAACAATACTGCTTTTAACAATACCGTTACTGCTTCTTAGGAATGCCAATGCATTAACAATGCTGTGTTTCTGCCAAGTTCCTGTATCAGTTACTGAACTTGTAAGCAGGCAAGCATTTGCTATTTCCTAAAGCCAGACTTTGGTTCAGGCCTTAGCTCTTGCACCTAGGCCCATTATAATAGGCCTCAGATTCTCACTTTCTACTACATCCCTCAGCGCCAGATTGGCCATAGTGAAGTGAGGTTTTTCTCCTTTCTCACAGCGGGTTGGAGGTTTAGTTGAGGCAGACTTGAAATGAATGAGGCTCTGATTTTGCTACTTGTTATGTATGTTTGGGGCAGAAGTCCAGTGCAGGTACTCCATAGGGTAGGATACGGTGATCAGAAAAATGGATTGGTAAAGGATTTAGAGGAGGAATTCTTTAAAAGAGCGGAAATGGAGGGTTCAGGATGCTGTGACTAGTATGGCATGGAGCCAACCCACCTCCTTTATAGAGCCCCTTAACTTTTATTTGGGGAATTGGTAGAGTCCCAGAAGCAGGATGGGTAAGGAGGGGAGTGCTGACAGAAGCCCCTACCCCAGGTCTATGTAAATAATTATGGAATGACTTGTACTGTACACTTTTATCTGCCAGGAACTCCCAGACATTTAGGAATAAAATTGTAGCCTAATTATATCATATTCAGTGTCTCCTGTCCTCCTTCTGGCATAGCCAGACAATGATTAAAATATTAGAAACCAAGCCTTATAGTGATGATTCAAAGAGCGCTGTCAATTTAGCTTACCAAATAGAAGCTTAAGAGGTGACTTGTTTATAAGTATCTACCTGGGGAACAAAATATTTACTAATGGACTCCTCAATGTAGTAGAGGTACAACATGATTCAATGGCTGGAAGCTGAAATCAGACAAATTCAGACTAGAAATAAGGTTTAATTATCATAACAGTGAGAGTAAATAACCACTGAAGGAATTTACCAACACTCATGGCGGAATATCAATCACTGACAATTTTTAATCAATTTGTTGTGTTTTTTTTTTTTTTAAATGTTGTAGGAATTATTTTTGGGAAATTCTATTGCCTGTGTTTATACAGGAGGTCAGACTAGATGATCATAGTGGTCCCTCCAACCTTAGAATCCATGAATACATGAAAATCACCAAAATGGGATTTATTTTTTTGAAATCAGTCTTGCTAGTTGTGAGGGTGTGTTTTTGCATCCTTCTGCATCTGCTGTCTCGCAAAGATTGCCATAGTGTCTATTTTAACTGAAATGGGTCCTAATGTGGTACTCTTAACCATTGTCTTTTTAAAATAATATTGAAATATTACAGATGCTCAAATTATACTAGTATAATCAGCTAGCTGCAAATTGATCTTGCAATTATATATCCTACATGTGGAACTCGATAGCTCAAATTAAGATACCCTAATTACATAGTAACTGCTAAATAAATTGCATATAATTTAGAGATGTGTCAAAGAGTTCAGTACAAATTTTGATGTCTCTAATCATGAAGAGTCCAGTTCACTAGAGGGTAAAATGGCAACTTTAATGATAAAACTGATAATTATCTAAGAAAAGGCCTTGAACAATTATCTAAAATTTTGTACATATGTAGCATAAAAGTTACTTTTATTTTATTTTTCACACTAAATTTTATTCAGCTAATAGTCTTTAAAATCTTTCTAAAATTATCTTTTTCTGGGTTCTTATGCTAACATATTTATTTAATTCTTTCTTCGTTTTTACTCATGAAAGATAATTACATTATTTATGCAGACAAAAGTATGCAAACCACCTTGATGGGTATGGAGAAAAGCAACATTATTTTAACTCAAGGCTATCAGTCAAGTCTTCTCTTTAAACATTTTCCTTTCCCAAGCCTCCAACCCCAAAGTTTTCAGCAATAGTTAATCAAGAAATGTGAAATAACCTCATGGGTAGAGACACTTTAAAAGATTAGTTTTTGAAATGATATGAGCAGTGAGATCTTCCAATAGAAGGACTTACTAAAACTCAAACTCAAAGTAGCAATTAAATATGAAAAAAAAATATCTAACAAATGGAGAAATGGGTGGGTGGATCACAAGCAGTATAATTGGCAATTAGGGAATGCAGACAATTCATAAAGAAAATGAAAGATATTGAAATCTCTGAAAATCTCTGTCCAGTAAGATTAAGGGCAATCGAAAAGAATATATAATATTCTTATAATAATAATAATATAATATATCGTAAACTAACAAAATACTAACAATGGTATAACAATACAGGATAAGGACTTTAAAACTGTCATTCAAGATGCAGAAAAGGCAGATGTATTCAATAAATATTTTTGTTCTGAATTTGGAAAGAAGCAAGATGATGTATTCATATCTTAAAGCAAAAAGGAAATACTTTCTCTTCTATTGGTAACTAAGGAGGATATTAATCAGCAACAATTAAACATTTTTAAATTGGTAAAACTGGATAATTTGCACGTCAGAGTATTAGCAACTGTTTGAAGAGCTTTCTGATCTACTAACGTTGATATTTAACAAATCCTGGAACACTGGAGAAGTTCCAGAGTACAGGAAAAAAGTTAATTTTCTGATAATATTTTAAAAAAGTAAATTAGATTATCTGGCAAACGATATGTTGATTATCTTTGCAACACTGATCCGGGGCAAAATCATGGAAAGAAGGATATGGGATCAAATCAGTAAGGAACTAAAATATAGTAGCATAATTAATTTTAGTCAAAATTGTTTTACAGAAAATCAGTCCTGTCAAGCAAATTTGATATGATTTTATATATTTGATAAATGCCTTGACATAATATACTTAAACTTTCTTAAATCTTAGACTTAATCCTTTACTCTGGTTAATAAAAATAGTACTATGCAAAATCAATGTAGCCCATGATAAATAGATTAAAATCCAGTTAAATGATACATCTCAAAAGTAATTGTAAGTGGGTGATCATCATCCAATTGGGTTGCTTCTAATGGTGTCCCACAGGGATCTGTTCGTGGTCCAGTGCTGTTCAATATCTTTATCAATTATCTGAAAAAATACTTAAAAATTGTTGTAATGTTTGTGGACTAGAATAGCAAATAATGATGGGGACAGGTCAGTGATAAAGACCAATCTGGATCCCTTAGTAAATGGGGCTCATTTGACCAGCATACATTTTAATACAGTCAAATGCAAGGTCATATATCTAGGAACAAAGAATGTAGGTGTCACAAGATGGATGACAGTATTCTGGAATGCAGTGACACTTGAAAGGATTTAGGGGTAATAGTAGATATTACTACTATGGAGTCCATTGTAGGGTATACTACGGTATTACTACTATTACTACTGCCAGTGGAATATGAGCTCCCAGTGTGATGTTCTCGCTAAGACGGCAAACATGATAATTATATGTATAAACAGGAGAGTATCAGATAGGAATAGGAAGATGGCATACAGAGTTATGTGGCAAGAGTGAGACCATTAGTGGAATACTATGTCCAGCTGTGATGTTCCTACTTCAAAAAAATGTTGAAAAATTGGAAAGGATTCAGACAAGAGCTACAAGAATGACTTAAGGTCTGGAAAACATGCCTTATAGTGTGAAAATGAAGAAAGAAGCTCAGTCTAATCAAGAGAAGATTAAGAGGTCACTTGAGCATAGTCTGCTAGTACCTGTATGGGGAAAAGATTCCTGATAGTAGATGGCTCTTTAACCTAGCAGTAAAAGGCATAAAAAGATCTGGCCATTGGAAGCTGAAGGCAGATGAATTCAGAGTAGAAGCAGGGCACGCATTTTTTAACAGCAAAGGTAATTAACCGCTGGAACAGCTTACCTAGGGATATGGTGGATTTTCTATAACTTGAAGTCTTTAAATCAAGACTGGATATCTTTCTAAAAGATATGCTATCACTCAAATAGTAATTATGGGACAGATGGACACTTTGCAGGATCAGGTTTTATGACCAGTATTCTGAAAGAGATCACACAATATGATCATAATGGTCCTTTCTGGTCTTAAAATCTAAGAATAACAATGGTTATTACTTGTCTGCTCAAGGCAAGTAAAAATAAAAATATTTTAATTATTGTTTCCCATCTGATTCTGATATCCCAGGTTTTTTTACAGAAATGTAATCCCATTGGTTTGAGCAGATTTACTCTTGATACACCAATGTAAATGGCATTTAGTATTGGGCCCAATTCATTCACTTGAGGATCATTTTCAAAAATCAAGGTGTCCAATTTAGTG
>NW_027132877.1:0-5118 GCF_026122565.2 Emydura macquarii macquarii | reverse complement strand
TGAGTCCTATAGGGTGGCACTATTTTGAACTCCATTGGGGCGATGCATGGAGCTGTGATGGGGGAGCGGGTTGTTATGCAGGTGGTTGGATGAAACCTAATTGAAGCTCAGGAACATGCTACTCACTTTCTAGGCAGGCTAAATGAGGGAACAATTAAAGACCCTGTGTTTAACGATCACTGAAACAATGGACTCCACCACCCAGAGACAGAGAGAATACAAACACAGGGGCTGGGATTGGGTTTCCTTGCAGCTGTGTGTGTCTGTGTGGGTCAGAAGCAGCCAGAGGCAGACAAAAAGCAAAGCACAATGCCAGAAAGCAGCAAGTGAGGCACCAAGCAGCATGGGCCTAAGAAAGCCAAGAGAGACGTTTAGGCAAAGTGCTGCCTGGAAAGTGGCTTGGAATTGTGGGCAGAGAAACTGCCTCCTTTTGTTTGATTCCCGCTGTGTTCAGGGAAACAAGACCCTGACCTTGTGTACATTATTTGTAAATAAACAGGCTTGCATCCAAAATACTTCAGTCTATCATCAGTGTCTCTGTAGCAGGGAGGTGTGGCCTCCCTCAGAGATTGACACCAAAGGGAGGCAAACTCCCCTGGGTGTTGGAACCCAGGAAGGCAACAGCTGATTGGAAGCAGGTAGGCGGGGCTAAGCCTATAAAACCCAGGCCTGTCACTCAGTCAGAGCCTAGCGGCTGAAGGAGAAGGACACCTCTCCCTTGGTTCTCGACCCTACGGCGCACCCGACCGCTACCCAGAGGAGAGGCTGCTGGATCTACCCACGGCGTGGGGCCCTGAGGATCCGGAGGAGCTGCCTGAACTGGATGAGCTGAAGGAGACCCCGGACCCTATGACCCGGAGGAAGGCCTACAGGAGCTGCCTGCCTGGGGCCCTGAGGACTTGGAGGAGCTGCCCAAGCTACCAACCACTGGTGACCCTGGGACCAAGGGGACCCTGGTACCAGGGACGCACCCTGGGATCTAGAGGAGCTGTCCTCCGCAGGACCGAACAGTTCCCGGACCTGCCGTCAAGCGACGAGGAACCGGGTACGGCTCAGGAGATAAGGTACTCTAGGGATAGTGTGGGAAGAAGAAGCCCAGGAAGCTGACTATGGTCCGGCTGAGCTTGCATTCACTCTGAGTCAGCGTGTTTCAGCCGAAGCCCCGCTGACCCAGTGACGGGACACCCTGTCACTGACAGGGCCCTGGGCTGGGATGCAGTGGAGACGGGTGGGCCTGTGTCCTTCTCCCCCCTCCCTACTCTGACCTGGGTTGGATGCCGGCTGAGGGCCAAAGCCTGCCCCTTACTGCCTGCCATGCCCTGCCGAAGGGCCAGGTGTGGGCTAGCGATCTGCCCTGCTAGGGGCTAGAGACTGCTGCCCTTCTGCCCTGCCCTGCCAGGGGCTCGAGACTGTTTGCATGTCCTACAGAAGGGCCAGGCTAGAGACTGTTACTCACCTGACAAGGGCTTGAGAAGATTCACCAAGGGAAAGTCATGCCTGACCAACCTGATGTCTCTCACGGTATTCTTATCAGCAAGTTAAAGAAGTATGGGTTGGATGAATGGACTATAAAATGGATAGAGAACTGGCTAGAGCATAGGGCTCAACGAGTAGTGATCAATGGCTCCATGTCTAGCTGGCAACCGGTCACAGCGGAGTTCCCCAGGGGTCGGTCCTGGGGCCGGTTTTGTTCAACATCTTTATTAATGATCTGGAGGATGGGGTAGATTGCACCCTCAGCAAGTTTGCGGACGACACTAAGCTGGGGGGAGTGGTAGATACCCTGGAGGTAGGGATAGGATACAGAGTGACCTAAACAAACTGGAGGATTGGGCCAAAGAAATCTAATGAGGTTCAACAAGGACAAGTGCAGAGTCCTCCACTTAGGAAGGAAGAATCCCATGCACAGCTATAGACTGGGGACCGACGAGCTGGGCAGCAGCTCTGCAGAAAAGGACCTGGGGGTAACAGTGGATAAAAAGCTGGATATGAGTCAGCAGTGTGCCCTGGTTGTCAAGAAGGCTAATGGCATATTGGGCTGCATTAGGAGGGGCATTGCCAGCAGGTCACGGGAAGTGATTATTCCCCTCTATTCGGCATTGGTGAGGCCGCATTTAGAATATTGTGTCCAGTTTTGGGCCCCCCACTACAAAAAGGATGTGGACAAGTTGGAGAGAGTGCAGCGGAGGGCAACCAAAATGATTAGGGGGCTGGAGCACAGGACTTATGAGGAGAGGCTGAGGGAACTGGGCTTGTTTAGTCTGCAAAGAGAAGAGTGAGGGGGATTTGATAGCGGCCTTTAACTACCTGAAAGGGGGTTCCAGGGAGGATGGGGCTAGGCTGTTCTCGGTGGTGGCAGATGACAGAACAAGGAGCAACGGTCTCAAGTTGCAGGGCGGGAGGTCTAGGTTGGACATTAGGAAAAAGTTTTTTACTAGGAGGGTGGTGAAGCACTGGAATGGGTTACCTAGGGAGGTGGTGGAATCTCCATCCTTAGAGGTTTTAAGCTGAGGCTTGACAAAGCCCTGGTTGGGATGATATAGCTGAGGTTAGTCCTGCTTTGAGCAGGGGGTTGGACTAGATGACCTCCTGAGGTCCCTTCAACTCTAATATTCTATGATGGAGCAGTTCCTCCAGATCTTTCCACCGCAAGAGAGGACCTGGTCATGCGCCACCACCCGGCCACGTTGAGCGATGCGGTGCGTCTTATGGAGGACTTCCTAGCAGTAGAGACCCCTATGACCCTCAGGACACCCACCGCTGCCCGGAGCCCCCTGTACGAGGCCCTCCTCCTCAACCCCAGCACCCAGCCAACACCTACAGCGAGACTGCCCCACAATAGTGTACCTTCGGCCTAGTATACACTGGGGGAAGGAACTGAGCCTGGATGCAACTCGGACCCATGGTGACAATCCCCTTGAGACTCCCCTGTGACCCGTCCTGCCTAGGGCAACCACCTGAAAATGCCAAGGTCAGGAGGCTGCAGGGAGAGCAGATTCTTCCAGCACTGGTGGGTGACACTGAAGTCAGACTTCCCAACCAGCCACAAACAGTGCTTCTGAGTTCCCCCACTAGTTATCAAGAAGCCAGAATAAAAATATACACAGCCCCCTTCATTGCATATCAGTCTCTGGCTCCCAGTCAGCCACTAGGTCCAGTAAAGAGACCAGTTATTTAAGACTCTATGCTCTTTACCAAAAAGGTTTCTCTGACCCCAAAGTGTCAGCCACAGTACCCAGATCAATATAAGTTTAGATCTTACCCAAAATACCACGCTGCCAGCCAATCCTTTAGTAACTAAAACTAAAGGTTTATTATAAAAAGAAAAGAAAAACAACTATAAGAGAAGCAATGATTAAACAATAACACACATACAAATTATTTGAAAGTCCATATACATCAGGTTTCCAGTAGAAATGTGGAGTTTGCAGGTTTGTATAGTCCCTCTGGTTACATCTCAGTACCTGGACGGTTCTCAGTCCTTTGTTTCACTGCTTATATTCAGTTCCGTTGTAAATGAGTTGATCCAGAAAGTGGAGGCTGAAGAATTGAAGACAAAATGGATGTCATGCAGCTGCCTTTTATGTGTCACACGGCTGCCATGCTGCTCGTGGAAATTTACAGGAATAAAATGGAGTCCAGAGTCACATGAGTAAGTCCTGGTGACTCATCAGGTGTGTCCCTGGCTTCTCCTCTTGTACCTGTGAATTTCCTTAATAAACCATTAATCAGGCTAGTGCTGCAGCCTCCTGTCTGGGGTGTCATGAACCCTGGCACAGTTTGAAATACAGATATATTAACCATATCCATGATTTCCATTACACATATAACACATGAACATAAACATCATCATCTTACTTAGCACATTACAGCCTTTCTAACAGACCCTGACACGGCATATCTCACGTGAATTATTATGATTTTGACACACTGATGTTAAATAATATAATAAATGCCCCCACCCCGCCACCCCAATCCAGCCAGCATCACACAACTGATAAAAGATACTTACCTGGTTGTATGCAGTGTAGTGGTAGCGGTGTCAGTCCCCAGGATATTAGAGTAACCAGGTCTATTGGATCAACCTCTTTGTTGGTGGAAGGTCGGAGCTTTCAGACTTCACTGAGCTCTCCTCCAGTTTGGGAAGGTAACCAGAGTGTCTTAGCTAACTACAAGTTGGCACAGATTGTTAAGCATAAGGGATTCACACATGCCATAGGCGATCACTTAAAATGAAATGGACAATTGAGGATTAGATTGTTCCTCAATTTTTCTGCGGTCCTCTTGCAGAGCTGTTTGGCATATTTTAGATTTGTTTGTGGTGGTCAAGAGGTTATAGATGGTGAGTCCTTAGGGATAATGTTTTGTTTCTTCTATCTTCTCAGGAAGTAGATGTCACTGTTCTGCCTGACTGGATGAGACAATTCAACATTAAACTGCATTTCCCTCTGGGGCATATTGTCGTATAGGAGTTGTCGTTTAGCCGTTCTCTCCCATTGGCCAGGATCCCTGATGGACTACATCCCCCATGACATAATCTGGCCGTGGCAACCAATCCATAGCGATAATGGGGGCATGAGGTGCCCAGACTACAACTCCATGTAGCCCCAGAGGGAAATGCAGTTTAAAGTTGTACTTACTCACAATGACACATTTTTGAATCAGTTCAATTTGGGAATATTGATATAGAATCATAGACATGTGGGACTTGAAGGGGGCCCCAAGAGGCAGCTAGCCCAGCCCCTGCCCTGAGACAGGACCAAGTAAACCTGGACCATCCCTGACAGGTGTTTGTTGGACCTGTTCTTGAAAACCTCCAGTGACGGGGATTCTGCAACCTCCCTTAGAAGCCTATTTCAGTGCTCAGCTACCCTGAGAGGCAGAACGCTTTCCCCAATAGTTAAGCTAAACCTTCCCTGCTGCAGATTCAGCCCATTACGTCTTGTGCTACCTTCAGAGGACATGGAGAGCAATTGGTCATCGTGCTCTTCATAACAGCTCTGAACACAGCCGATGACGGTTATCTTTCCTTGTGATAAAAAATTTGAACTTGTCAATGAAAGTTTTGATATTTTAACTCTTCGTCCCAATTCAGACTGAAAATTTAAAAGTTGAGTC
>NW_027132876.1:0-52531 GCF_026122565.2 Emydura macquarii macquarii | reverse complement strand
GAGTCAATGAAAGTTTCAAGTCTAAATTAGGTTTAGAAACAACTTTGTTGGTCATCTCCAAATGTTCTCTTGCTGGTTGCTAACTTTCACCACAAGCCTCTGAACTTTCTACTTAAACCCTCGCACCATCAATCAGCCTGCCATGCCCACTGGTGGCCCATCCTTGTCTCTTGGATTTGTTCAATCTCAGCGTCTCCCAGTGATGAGCCCTGGAAATGGATCAGTTCATCTGGCAAGAAAAATGTACACTGCTGGGCAGATTTTCAGAAAAGATTTATTAAGAAAAAGGCACAAATTCAAGCTGAAAACATTACAGGGATAAAAGTCAGGAAACTTCTACCCCATCTGATCAGTGGGAAATTACGCAGAGGAAATTTCTGAACCTTTTCCCACTCACAGTTGTATTTCCTGCAATTTCACACAAACCCTAATAAAACACCTGCTGTGTCTATCCACCTGGCAGGGACTGTCTCTAGGCCATCATAGCAGAGGGAGCTTTTCTGAGAGAAAGAGGACAAGCGTTTGGATCATCACAAGCTTATTTGGTCCAATCAAATTGTTCTGATACTGATCCCTCAGTCACCATGTCCCACATCATCATAATCTGTGTCTCCAGGAGGCAGGAACTGGGTTTCCTTCTCCATCCCAGGAGATGCCTTCACTCCTTAGTGAGTGCAGATGCCAACCTGAAAATACCAAGGGAGACATACAGTCAGTGGATCCATTCTATGGCTACGTGTGGCCGCACAGCAAGAGTGGATTGCACTTTATAGTATGGGTTAGGAAGTGTTCCCTCCTCATTCTTCTGATAAGGTCCATGACAAGTTCTAATCTCTCAGCTCCGTGCATGTTCTGGAAATAAAATCTTTGGTTTTCAGGCCAGGTAAAGTTGCCAAGTGACAAGTGTATTTACCTGTCACTTCCTGTACCAAGCCCAAACACTTACAAGCAGGGAGCTCTTAGTTAAGGACATCCTAAAATTAACGCCCTAACAATAAACAAAAACATATTCTTATCAAGTACTAAGCAATGCCCATTTCATCACCACTCCATTTCCTCTGAGTTTAATGATGGTGTCTCTCCTCATGACACAACGGTGAGTGGAGATTATGGCCATGGATAATGGGCAAGGCCCAGTTTTACAGAAAGTGTCTCGGCTCTTTAACATTTGCGCAGCGGGAGCAGGACTTTGGTTTATAAGATTCTGCCCAAAGGACACACATGCAGTAAATGGCTGGGAATCCAGGACATCAAGGGTGTGGGCAGCCACCCCAGGATTTACACCTAGAGACTGAGGGATCCCAGGTATCTTGCTGATTTCACCATTAAGTACCACACAGCGAGGACCCTGCCTTTCCCGACAGCATCGAGGCGCTGAGGGAATGAAGAGAAGGAGAGTTTTTCTCACAGGCATCGGCTTGGCCAGGGTTGTTCCCTTCCTGTGTAACCCACATTTCCAGCCATCCCATTCTGGAGAGAAACCGTGAAGTGCAAACAGTTCTCCACTCACCTGTGTGTGAATCCCTGTTCCTGTCACTCGTCCCAGGGCCTTTCTCATCATTCTTCCCCCAAACAGGGTCATCTTCAGGGTCAGGCACTTCTCTGGCATCATCATAACCATCCCCTGTGACATCTGCAGGCAGGGCAGAGGCACCTGCAGTGAAGATGTGAAATGATTAAGAGAAAATTCACGGCAAACTGTGAGCTGCAGCTATCCCAGCTACACCGATCTCTGGGGCTCCCTTAGCACTTAACTTCCATCTTTGAGGCAGTAAGGGGAGCCCTTCTCTGCAACCCTCAGTCTCAGAGTGATTTTACATCTCACATTTATTTGATACATTGCAATTGCTGATTGTGAGGATCCTGGGGCTCGCAGATGAAGAGGGGGTTTCTAGAACGAGGTGACTGGGATCTAGTCCGGAGGAATCGCTCCACAAGGCCTTTTGTTCTAATCATTAGAAATAGAAATGGAATTGTCCAGAGTTTGTCCCCAGCTTCCAACACTTGACATTATTTTAAAACATCTTTTCAATGCCTTCTCCTGCTAAAGTTTACCTCATAAACTGCCATCCGTCTCCAACACACTGACAGCACTGGGAGCTGAGCTACCTAGTAAGGGTGAGCTATGGGCCTTTGGGTGTAGTATCTGTATGTCCCACCCACCCCATCATAGCGTGTCTGAAACTGATGTGTATACGCTGCAATAGCCACAGACCAGGAAAGGCTGGCAGGGAACATTGCTGCACTGCAGAGGTCTCTGCTTCAGTGTGTTGTCTTTACAAGTCGTGAGTAACCTTAGTGCTCACGGCAGTGAGGATCACAGAGCAGTGACCTGAGCCAGGTACCGCGTGGGCAGCTCCTGTGCGAACTGCTCCTTCCGTCCCTGCAATGGGTCTGTGTCATGACCTAGGACATCACATGCTTCCCTACATCTTGTGCTCCACACAGCTCTTGTACTGCACCTGATCTGTGCCCCCAGCGTTACGCCAAGAGCAAATACTGCTTGGTGAACTTAGTAGTTTTCCTTACAAACCACTATCGTCCCTACTGGGAAATACATGTAGTTGTTTCAACAGGGTAACGTTGCTTCCAGGAGGGGGATTCACTGCTCACCTCGATCGTCCAGAGTCTGGGGGACGTCGTTCAGGGCAGGCTCCTCCACGTTATCGTAATCCAACTGAGACCCCCCAGGGGAAGCTCCCTCTAGAACAGCAAACACCACACTCAGCCCATGTCACCAGGAGCCTCTCTTCAGTGCAGGTGCCCTTATAACTAGAGCTGTTTATCATGGCATGTGTGAGGAAAGGCGCAGGGGGCCCACGCTGAGAAGGGCAGAGCTCAGAGAACTGCAGTAGAACAGGAGTCCCATAAATAACGAGGGGCCAGGCCTGTCCGTGCTGAATGGAAGAGCAGCTCTGTTCTGTGTTTCAGTGGGGGCAGGATCTGGGCTGGGGCTGAGGTAACAGCTTGGAACTCGGGCGCTGCCAAGCCAGACCCGGCCTTTGTGAATCCAGCTGATCTCTTCAGACTGGTTTGAATTTTCCTTTTACGCTGGGGAGGGGAACCTCCCGCTGCAGGAATTAAAGCTCCCGCTGGAGGTGGCTGGCCTGGGCCTTTGTGAGCTGCTGCTCTACACCGGCCTCTCAGGCAGCCCAGGGCTCAGCGTGGCAGCGCTCCAGCCTGTCCGTAGAACTGGCTGCTCTGCGCAGTGTCTGCTCCACCCAGCCACAGGATAAACTCCCAAAGGGTCCGAGTTCATGGACCTCTTTGAGAGCAGCTGGGGTAGAAATGCCTCCTGCTTATAATTAGAGATGGGCCCAGGCCAGGAAGTTCAGATCCAGGGTTTTCTTCAGCCTGTTATAGTGACAGGTGCCAGCTGTAAACTGAGATGCAGAACTGGGGTGAGAATTGGGAAATCCCCTCCCCCAAAGTTCTGGTGGGTTCGGCTCAGTGAGTTGGGCTGAGCCCATCTGTAATTATCACACAGGACAATCTTCCCTCTCTCTCAGCGGTGTGAGTGGAGCTGACACCTTCATCCACAGAGACTGACCCGTCTCCTCCATCTCCTCACCTGGGGAGGTGACTAGGAGCCGCTCACAGGGGTGTCTGCTCAGCAGATGGGTGCATGTTTCCATCCTGAGATTCTGACAGGAATTTTGTTCAGTCGGATTAGACCCGAGTGTGTAAACTTGGGATCGTGTGAGGGGAACTGGCTGCTACTGCAGAAAGTGTCACAGGAGGAGAAATTCTGTTCTCTGCCAAGATTTGGGTCTCTCAGTCTGAGACTGCCCCTCCCCCGTTACCTTGTTCTGATCCAGGCTCGTTTTCCCCCTCGCTGTCCCCGGTGTAATACTGCAGCTTCGTCACTGAATCATCTGAATAGGAAACTGGAGAGACAAAATACATCACGTTGAGAACAGCAGAACTGTGGGCCTGGGAACACGTCCAGGCATCAGAGCAGCATTTCTGGTCTCAGTCTAGACCTCCTTCCAGAGAAGATATTGAATCACAACAGCTCTGAGCCTTGAGAGGCTGATGCAGCCTTTCCAAGAGAAATCACCACTTGACTGTGGTAAATGTGACTGGGAGGATGCTACTATCTGACCTGAAAGATGCTGGGAATTCCCATTCCCCATGGAGTGAGTGAAGGACTTCCAACTGAATTCCTCCCAACAGCTGATTTTGCAACTCCAATCAGAAGGGGAGAAGGAATAAAGAGTCCTAACAAGGAGGAGCTGCATCTTTATGCTGCTTGGACTCTAAAAAGCAAGGATTACTAAGCATAAGCAAAACATCCCCAGTGTTTGGCCTGGGTTAGCCCTAAAGGCAATATAGAACTTACTTATTATGGAAGCTTCTATTACTTTTTGAAACTTCAGACTAACTTATTTGTGTGTGTATGTTTACATGCATTAGCCTTGTAAATAACTCTCATTTCTTTTCCTAGATAAATCCTCAGACAATTTATTATAGGATTGGCTACAAGTGTCTTTAGTGTGGGATCTAAGGTGAAATTGACCTGTGGTAAGTGACTGGTCCTTTGGGACTGGCAGTGACCTGAATACTGTTGTGATTTTTGGTGTAAGGGACCATCCATCATAAAGGAAAGCTTGCCTAGGTGACAAGATAGATCAGAGCACCCAAGGGAACTGTCTGTGACTCCATGGTGAGGCTGTTATAGTGCCTCAGGAGTTTACACTTGATGCTTGATGGGTGAAATCTAAGTATAGAATTGACAGCCAAATTGGGGTTTGTGCCCTGCTTCTTCACAGGCTGCCCTGAGGCTGGCACTCATGAGCACATGAGCCAGGGCTGGACACCTTGACATAGACCAAGACAAGTTCTAGAGCAGAGCCTGTGATTCACTCTAACCACCTTGGCAGTGGTGCTGGGGGATGGCCTGAGAATGTTTCTAGAACCACAGCACAGCATAGCCCTTGGGCAGGAAGTTCCCATCTGCCATTGAGACAATACGGCACAAAGGATAAAAAGGGCCATAACTCAAAGTCATGAGGCTCTCCTGGGCTGATCTCTCTGCTCTGGGGGCAGGAGGGAGCCCACCCAGAAGACAAGGGACTGCGGTGGCAGGGGGCACAGAACATCCCCTGCCTCAATGTTCCCAAGTGGTTTTCAAATAATAGTTTAGCCTGGCTTCCGACAGTCGCTTTCCTGGCCCCTCACTGGTCACATGCAAGGCTGCAGGACGGGCAGGGTGACATTAACTGTCCCTAGAACTCGGATTTGCAGAGTATGGTGTGGAGGAAGCCCCTCTTCATTGGTCTACATGAATAACTGCTGGTCTCAGCAGAGACCCGGCTCCTACAGCATTCACAGCCAGAGCTGGAAGAGACACAGATTTTTTGGTTTGCTTGCGATTTAAAAAAAAAAAACCTAATTAAAAATGATTTACTGTTGAGTCAAAAATGACTTATTTTGTGGAAATTTTCGGCAAAGTCAAAAGTAAAAAAACAAAAAAAACCCCAAATAACAAAAAAAGAGAAAGAATTCACATTGAATGGAAAAAACCAAAATGTTTTGTTTAGAAAATTTGAAACAAACCAAATTTGTGTGTGTGTGTGTGTACACATGCGTGCATTTGAGAGAATTTGGTGAAATTGATGTGAATTTGTAAAACGTCTCGTTATCTCTGAGTCTGTATTTTTCACTCTTGTATTTGTGTGGTGAGGAACACATGTAATCACACACAGTCGGCAGCAACATTGAACTCTTCTATTTTGTTTGTCAGGAGCAGCAAAACTACAGGTGAACTCTCCACTAGCAAGGAGACAGCAGAACTAAACTCCAAGCAAAATCTCTTCCTCCTAGACAATAATTGGTGGATACTAACAGCAGCATCCCTGGTGAGTGCTTTCCCCTACATAAAACTACAGTGCCCCCAAGCATACAGAACACCCTACCCCCTTAGGCAACATAATCATCCAGTCATCATGGGTGCTTTCGGCTGCATTGTGATCTCTCTACAAAACTGGGCCGGGCAGATGTTTTTGCTGACTAATTGAGCATGAACACTTGGCAAGACAGGAGGATTGTCCCCTTTGAGTAATGGCTTTGGAGACTGCAGAGTGTCAGAGTCTGGAGGCTGTACCAACAATGAAGAATCGATGGTTGGCTCTAGACAAGGCATATCTGCAGGCTCCTCTGGAGTAATGATGCTTGGAGATGAGCATCTTCTCAGCTGGTTGATGTGGTGTCGTCAAACTTATCAGTTGGCAGTCTGGACCTTACATGAGATGGCACCAGTGACCTCAATGATTGTTGAAGGAACCCACCTAGGTCCAGCTCCATAACTTCCAGCATATACATTTTCTTGTGGTACGAAGGAATACAGGATAGATGATGACAGGGAGGAATTGAGAGCCTGATCCTGCTTGTGTTGCAATTCCTCAGATAGGTCACAGTTGAGACGGTCGAGACATGTCTTAACATGTTGTCCCATGGGTAGCTGGGCTAGGCTAATTCTGGTGGTTGGGCATGGAGTGACACGTTGAGCAATGACGAACCTGGCAAGCCTTGTCGACCAGTCTCCCTTGATGAACCTCATCACAGGGTCTTTGGTTGTCTGCACCATCTGTTCGGCCTGATCATTTGCTTGAGGATGGCATGGTGCAATGGTGACAGCTAGAACGAGGTTGTTTTCGCTGAATTCCTTGAACGCGTCAGAGGTAAAGGCAGTTCCGTTGTCAGATACGATAGTATCTGGTGACCGATGAGTCATGAATAGTTGATGCAGAGCAGTGATCATTGCAGTAGTAGTCGTAAGCACTTAGCATGACACTGCATCATTGCATTTGTGGTGACGTGATTGGAGGTGTTGGCTTGTTATTGGAGGGAATTCCTTGAAGGGTTTTGTCATCAGTACAAACCTCAAACAGAGACTGTAGATGTAATTGTAGAAATTCTTGACTGCAGCAATGGTAGCGAGAGCTTCTTTATCACTTTGTGCATAGTTTCTCTTGGTGGATGTTAAGGTTCTTGAATAGTAGATGACAGGTGCCTCATTTCCCTCTGGAAAGAGATGGGTGAGAATGTGTCCAACATCATCATGTGTAACGATCAAAGGCCTCTTTCTGTCGTGGTGGATGAGGATGGAGTCAAATGTCAGTAACTTCTTGACGTTCTTGCTCGTGGATTACCCGTACCTTGTTTTTGGTTGGATGGATACGTGATGCATCCATAGCCTGAGAAGGTGACACTTGTAGCTCCAAATTCACATTTTTCCTTCTTGACTGAAATACCTGACATTGCAAATCAGTGCAAGACTTCTCGAAGTTGCTTTGCAAGTTCATCCTCAGCTGATACCATAATCAGGATGTCATCAAAATATGCTACCGCACCTGGCAATATAGGCAGTGATGCCTTCGTCAGCTCATTGATTTCGTTTAAGAAATTGAAATCTCTGAACAATGACAGACTGCATAGATGAGGAATGTGCCTTCGGCACAGCTACGATTTCATCATATGTCTTGGTCTTGGGCAAAGCAGGTACAATGAGAGACCTTATAATGTCAAATGTCTTGGACCCACAGACAGTCAAGAGAACAGCCCATTTCTGTCAGGGATCATCAATCTTATTTGCTTTCTGAATAGGAATGCCCTGACTGAGGGTGACTCATGTCAAAGTCCTCAATATGTCCCAGCGTGGCCATTTCACGTTGCAGGAGAACAAGGTTGGTTCAGATTCCCAGGTGGCCCCTTTGCACTCGAATGCTTGCTGTTCATTTTTGAGATCATGGTTTTCTACTGGCAGGAGGATTCTGAAACCACTCTTGTGTTTAATCTACAATAGGATGCCCTGCTCATGGCTGGAAATGATAAGTGTTGCATTTGTGTGGTGATGAACACATGTAATCACTCACAGTCAGCAGCAACAACTTTTCTTTTTGTGTGTAAGGAAAAGTTAAACCAGACATGAACTGCCCACTAGCAAGGAGGAAACTTCACTAAACCCTAAGCAAAATCTCTTCCTCCTAGACAACAACTGGTGGGCACTAACAGCAGCGCCCTGGTGAGTGCATGTTTCTGTATATATATATATGTTCCCCCAGGCGTACAGAACATTCACCTAAACTTTTTTAAAGAGAAATTTTTGCCCAGCTCCAGTCACAAGCTCGCAGGGCTGGAGCTGCAGTGATTTAGCTCTGGGTCAGGGCCTTAGAATGGAAAGTGCCTTACATATTTGCTCCCTGTTAGCATTGAGAAGCACAAACCTGAGCGACTGAACATCTCCTGCTTCTCTCTCATCAGGTTATAATCAATCTCCTCGTACACAGCCTCCAAGAAGGGATCCAAGGGTCTCCTGGAATCTGAAAACAAAGGGCAGTGTTTACACAGGGTGATTGAAACTAGAGATGGGAAACACGATGAGATCATCCACCCCTCCCCTGGGGCCAGGCCAGGACTGGTCCCTACAGCACAGTCCTACTGCTCTGTCCAGGCTAGATTTAAATGTCCCAGGTGACGGCGAGGACCTCCCTTTCCACAACACCCCTTTGATGATGGCTCCAAGGGCTAGTTCACTGCCAGGAAGTTTCTTCACATTCAGACAAAATGTTCCCTTTTTAATCTCAACCCATTATTCCTGGTTATTCCCCTTTGGAGCCTCTTCAATAATTCTTCCCCCAGGCTGGTGTTTACACCCATCTGCAATATGATGATAACACTTTTTCTCATACACTTTAAGGCCAGAAAGGACCATCAGATCATGTAGTCTGACCCCCTGTACAACACAGGCCATCACATTTCACCCAGATACCCCCACGCTTGAGCCCAAAGACTCTGTTAGACTAAAACATTTCAGTCCTCAGGAGAATAAGTTGTCATGTGCCACAGGCAAAGAACAGGAGGGACTGAGATCCCAGTACTAATGTCCAGTGCCCCTGCAATGGCAGGGAATTGATTAGCTGAGAGATGCCGAGATGATCCTGGCAGGCGATCCATGCTGCATGGTTCAGAGGAAGATGAAAATCCCCCAAGATTCCTTCTTTGCCAGTCTGACCTATGGAAATTTCCTTCCTGATCCTAAATCTAGTGATCGGTTTGATCCGAAGCATGTGGAAAAGATACATCATTTCGGTGTCTCAGAAAGATTATTCTCCGCACCACCTCAGAGACTCTTCCAGTCCATCCAGCCTGCCATTTCTAGCTGTGGCCAATCTTTAATGCTACAGAGGAGGGCAACCCGTCCCGCCACAGATATGCGAGCGGGGAGGGAGGTCACACTCCTCCCTGACCCCTGAAGATGACTATCTGAAACCTTGAAGCAAGAGATCTGGTTATAGACAGTGCCCTAATGCAAAACGTGGACTGTTATGTGTATGTTCATGGCAATCCTGTTCTTTATCTGCTTTCCAAGGCACTGGTAGTTAATACTTGTACAGTGTTTTAGAGACGTAAATTCCTCTTTAAGTGCCACTTATGGGTATAATACAGTGTGATGCCCCTTTCCAGGAGTTCTCCTTCCTCAGATTGTGCTTTCCACTGGATTTCTCTCTTCAGAACCATTTCACCCAGCTCCATTTTTGTACCCTTTTTGGTCTGACAATCTCCAATCTCTCTCGGTCCCTCTCCATGATGTCTTTCCTCACTGATACTCAGAACACATCCCTGTGACAGATATTGCAACCCCATGCATTATCTTTGAAAACCATTATATTGAAATTGTGTATGGTTCATGTATGATTGAGTTTTACTCCAGGGAGGAGAGTTATCCCAGATCCTCCAGGAAGAAAAACCAGTGGATGATTATTAAGGTAAATGACTTAGATTGTGAGCAATGCAGAGAGGTAGCACTGCTTGGGGTGATTGGCATGGACTGGTTCAAACTAGGTTACCAGAGACCAAAAGACAAAGAAAGAGTTTTGGTATAAAGGGCTGAGTTAAAGTAGACTCAGGGCCTTCATTTTGATTCAGCAAATGGGCAGGACCTTCTGTCCTCCCAGCACTGAATGGTTGGAGGGACACTGGCCTACCAGGCTCCCCGCGTGGAAGATGGTGATTTCTGGTATATTCAGTAAGTGTGGAGGAATTTTGTTTTGTTTTAAATGTTTTCTCTGTGATGCTTTTTCCTAAGAATACGGTGTAATGTGCTGAGGCAGAGCTGGGTGGTAACTAGTAATTGCTGGCAATGCACTGCTCAGAGCCCTTGGGGAGAAACAAGCACAGCGCGGGGGCTGGCCTTTAGGCAGACTGGCTCCTGGGGATCTCACAGTGTAAGGCAGGGGCTGTGCAGCCTTCAAACCCCCTGCTCAGAAGGGCTGGGACAGGGCGTCCTACCCAGAGACGGGATGGCTGGAGGCATGAGGCCTGACTGGGCACTCCTGGAGTGGACCACGGGGGGATACAGGTTCAGTTCCCCTGAAACTGGGATGCTCCCTAGTTAGCATCATCTCCAGATTTCATGGCAGGGCTGTTCCACTGCCAGACAGTTAATGAAATATCAAATAAGAGAGGAGTTAACGGGCACCCTTGGCCACCCCTCCTGGCCCGGTAACGCCCTCACTGACACCCTGCAGCACCCTGCTACTGCCGAGGCATTTCACACAGAGACACCAATCAGGACCCACCTCTGCGCTGGGCCCTGGCGCTTCGCACCTGCGCACCCAGAACAATTAAGACGAAGCAGAGCAGGGCCCCCAGGATAATGCAGACGACCACGGGCACCGTGACTCTCCCGCTGTCGGTCGGAAGGCGGCGCAGGGCAGCTGGATGGAAATGAACACACAACAGGGAGAGATTATTCTGTGAGAGGCAGGAGAGCCCCGGGGAGCTCCCCAGTCACTCATTGCACGGCCCAGGACAGCAGGTAACGGGCTGGGACACAGTCTATGCGCCATGGCGACAGCTCACAGGCTGCTGTTTAAATCATGGGCCCAGCCCCGACAGCTAGAACCAGCAGACAGGAATAGCTCCCTTCGTACTGCCTGCAGCTCCCACCCCTGGGTCATTCCCCCTTCGATTTCACAGGCCAGGGAAAGGAGCTCCTTCCCTCAGGCTGCAGCCTGCAGCTCATCCCTCTGTCACCCAGCACCAGGGACATTTCACCCTGGAAGGGAGGAGGGGGATGTTTTACCTGTTGTAGTCGGTGATGCTGTCGTCTCTGTCACACCTGCAAAGGGAAGGGAGGAGAGTTGGAGTCTGGAGTGAGGGGCAGGTGACGTGTTTGTTACCAGGGGGAACGTCTCCTCTGAGAGTCTCTGGGGTCTCCATGTGTCACCTCTACACACTCCCTGACAGCAGCACAGGGTCTGTATGTTAGTGATTTAGACCCAAGTCCCCTGTGCTGAGGACTGTAGTAACAAACCAGCAGTGGGACCTAGGATGGATGCAGGGGCAATGTGGGCTGATGCCTTAGTCAACCTGGGCCAGTAAAGGTTCCACCCCACAGCATCCATGATGCTCCTGTACACAGGGGATGGGAGGGCCTGGTCTGTGACCAAGTGGGTAATGGTGGGCAGACGGATCCATCCTCCTCCCAGATAATTACAGCACGTGGCAGAAACATCCCCTGTCACTCACCCGAGCAATTCACGGCAGCATCTTCCTTATGACCACAGTTGCTCTCACCCCAGGGCGTGGCAGGACAGTCCCAGAGAGATGACTCTGTCCCTCTGCAGTTCACCTTCTCCACCCAGATGGGACCAGTCCCCTCGCCAAATGCAGCCTCACCCAGGGCAGATATGGCAGATCCACAGCCCAGTTGTTTACACACAACGTTAGCATCTGCCAGGTCCCAGGAGTCATCACAAACTGTTCCCCAGGATCCATGGTGCCAGACCTCCACTCTCCCCGAGCAGCTGTCCTCTCCTTCCACGACACGCAACTTCTCCTTGTCTGGAAATGCAGAAACCTCACATGTCACTGGGACAGCTGGGAAAGTCCTTAGGGACCAACAGGGAGACAGAGAGAAGCAGAGATACCTGTGCAGCTCGTAGAGTTTGGGCATTCGACAAACGGGATCTGAGTTGGTTTCCCTTTCCTTCCTATGGAGATAAACATGGAGGTGAAAGCATAGCCCAGTATGTGAGACACAGGTTACGTAGGGTTTATTGGTATTTCACACTGCTAGTGGCTGCACTTTATAAAGTGGTGAAAACCAAACTCTGGGATACTGAATATTGAATAATTAATTAGCTACTGAGCTGTTACTCTGGATTTCAGTCTTTAAGTAGCTCCCTGCTGGCAGGAGTGTGTCTTTATGTAACTGGCAGGACAGTATCTGAGTCTACGTTAATTGTTCCTGAAGACAACACCCCTGAATCCACTACCCACAGACTGGAGTGTAAATAGACACCTGAACTGAAACTCACCCTCATTAGTGCCGGAACCAATAGAAAAGGGCTGGAAATATTGAGAGCGGGCATTACAGGAGTCACAGGTCTGAATTTCCCCACACGGAGAGGCAGTGTGTTGCAGTGGTTATGGCACTGCAATAGGATTCAGAAGACTGGGGCTCTATTTCTGTCTCTGCAGAAGACCTGCTGTGTGACCTTGGGCAAGTTACTTCACCTCTCTGTGCCTGTTTCCCCTCCCACTCTTCTTATCTATCTCAGCTGTAAACTCCTTATCTTGGGTGGCCCATTAAAGAGCCTCCCCAGAATAAAAAAGGCTGGCTATGCAGGGGGAAATGCCAGATGTGGGTCACATCCCTTCCGGAGGCGTGCAGGTCTGCGCCTTTGTGCCCTGGGAGAAAAACCATCGCAAGCTCCATAGAAGTGGGGGGACCACAAGCAGCCAGACCATGGCCACGTCCCCGCTCTGCCCCTCCCTCCGAGGCCCTGCCCCCACTCCACCTGTTCCCTTGAGGCCCCACCCTTGCTCCACCTCTTCCCCCCAGGCCCTTTCTGCCTCTCGGTCCTCTCCACCCCCCGTCGCTCACCATTAAGGCAGGAAGAACTTACCTTAAGGCTTTGCCCTCCCACTTTTAAAAGTGATGGGGCCATGGTCCCCTTTTCCCCCTTCTTCCGGTGCCTCTGACATGGGGGAAGACGTGGAGTGGGGCAGGGCTTTGGGGGAAGAGGCTGAGCAGGGGCAGGAACTTGGAGCAGAGCAGGGACAAAGCACAGACAGGGCCAGAGGAGGTAGGGGTGGAGCGCTGGCGGGGCATTGGGAGGGGGGTGGAGTGAGGTCTACAGCCTAACTCGAGGTCCCCCTCCTTTTCTCCAGGGCATAGATGAAGCAGGAGCCGTGATCCATCTCCCAAAGGAGATGGATACAGGATCAAACTAAAGCACCCCAAGCCCGAAGGTCTTCAAGGGCCCAGAGCTCCTCCTGCTTCTCCCGGCATGCTCCGCAGAGGGATGGATCCTCGGGGCTGGCGGCAAGATGCCTCTCCAGCGCTAAGATCTCCCACTCCAACTGCTCTATGCCCACCTCCCTCCGCCGGCTGGCCCCCCGAGTGTAGTCGTCGCAGAAGAACCAGGCGCGCACATTCCCCATGTCCCACCAGTGCCGTGCCGAGGGAAAGGTGTGCCTCTGCTCCTACCAGACCAGCCAGAACATCTGGAAGGACTCCACGAAGTCCACATCCTCCAGCAGGCTGTTGTTAAAGTGCCAGTGAGAGAGGCCGTCATGGTCACCAAGTGGTGATCCGAGAATGGGGCCGGCCGTACGCCAGAGGAGTGGGCCCGCGAGAGATGGTGACGGGAAAGGTAGATGCTGGAGTGGCTCGACCGGTCTTCCCTCACCAGGACATAGGTGAAAGTGGCAACATCATCTGGGCGGTGGTCTATGATCCCCCGGAGAACGTCCGTGGCAGACTGGTATTGCTTGGTCCCTGATCGGTCTCGTTCCTCGAGGGTGGTGTTAAAGTCCCCACCCAGGACCAGGCATTTGCGAGGATCCAGGGTGCCGAGGAAGGCGGACGCCTGCTAGAAAAACCGTACCCGCTCCGGGCCCACAGTCAGGGCGTAGACGTTGACAAGATTCAATGCCATCCCCTCTATGTGGACCCGGAGGTGCAGCAGGCGGCCCGGCATGACATCGGTGACCCACAGCATCTCGGGCTGCAGGTCGAGGAAGAACAGGGTGGCCACTCCACCCATGCGGGCGGAGAGGTGACTAAGGTACACCCCGTCCCCCCACTCCAGCCGCCAGCTGGCCTTGGCGGCTGGATCCATATGGGTCTCCTGCAGGAATGCCACAGAGTACCCCCGCTCCCGAAGGAAGGAGATCACCGGGCTCCTGCAGAGACCCGTCCTACAGCCCCTGGTGTTCAAAGTTGCAAAGATGACAGGCATTATGAAGAGGGCTGGGAGGAACCTCACGGGCAGGAGCGCTAGCGGTCCCCTTTGGGCTCCACAGCAACCCGTGGCCGATCCCGAAGGCCATCAGGGCGTCACGGAAGCTGCGGGCCTACTGGTAGGCCGCAGCATCCTGCTGCCCAGTCCCTTTCCTCTCCTTCATTGTGGCCCTCACAGCCCGAAGGACATAGTTGAAGTCCTCCCAGTGCTGCAGGGCGAGCTGCACCCAGTTCCTGGCACCACGTGTGTCCTGGAGGAAGTAGTGCAATTCCTCGCGCAGCGCCTTGCGGGATCGTCCTCCGGCCTGGCCCCCGTGGCCGCCCCGCAGCCTGTTGGCATGGGTACTAGAGGCGGCGGCGGAGGGAAGACAGCAGCCCCAAGTGGGCTGGGAGAGGTGAAAACAAAGGCTGCTCCCTGGGAGCTCTCAAGGAGAAAAAGAGACAACTCCAGGGTCAGCAGAGGCACAGGTGGCAAGGAGATGTTCGGAGGGTGGGGGCAGGAGTGAGGGGGGATTGGGATCAGGGAGGGGGCAGGAGCCGGGGCAGGGAAAGGGGCAGGGCCAGGAGTGGGAGAGGGATCAGGGCCAGGATTGGGGGTGGGTTTCGTGGCCCGGGCTGCCTCCTGAGTGGGGCCAGGAGCTAGAGAGGCTGGCAGGGTGGGGGTGTCCTCCATGGGGTCGGGCTCTGGTGTCTCAGTGCATGCAACCCCAGACCCTCGTGAAGGGACAGTGAGGCTGGCACCCTCAGGGGGGAGGAGAGGCAGCTACCCCATAGCAGGGGAAGGGCTGCGGCAACTTCAATGGGGGTGGTGCCACCGCTGGCTGGTTGGGCAGAGGGGCCCTGGGGATGGGAGTGGGGACAGCAGCCTGGGTTGGTAGGGGAGGAGGGGTAGCTGGGCGCCCCCCTGATCAATGCCCGCCACGTGGCGGGTCAGACCAGGGCATCGATCTTGCCGAGCAGAGACGAGAGGTCCCCCCCTGCCAACACGAAGTCCTCCTCGGTGGTAGCCGAGGAAGCAGTAGTTTCAGCACCAGCAGGGGTGTCAGGTGACAGGGGGGCAGAGGGGCTTCCGGCTGGGGACTCCTCTAGGAGGGACTCCAGGAGGGAGATGGTGCAGCCCACATCTGCTACCACAGCTTCCTCGGCTGGTGGCGCCCGCTGGGATCTGGCAGGGGCGCGGCGGAAGGTCCGGCTCCAGCAGCCCCCTTCATAGTCTTGCAGGGGCTCTCTCCCCCCTCGGCAGTGAGGGGAGGGGCTGCTGGGCTCTGGGTTTGTGCTTGCCCTGCATCAGCACCCAGATCTCCGAGGCAGAGGGCCACTCAGCGGGCGCAGGACCAGGTGGCAAGAGCACAGGGGTCAAGGCTCAGGAAAGTGGGGGCATGGCAACAGGGGAAGGAGAGGCCCCCCACCAAGGCGAGCCCCCTCCCGTGCCCGACAGTGGTGGCCTTGGCTCCCTTTCCTCCTCAGGCCCCGCCAGACTGTGCCGGGCATTGGCGGGGCCCGTCCCCTCGCCTGGGCGTCCCAGGTGGTGCACCCCCAGGGCCCGAGCACAGGTGACATCCAGCGGTGGAGGAGGAAGGGTGGCCACAGGGATTGCATGGCGAGGGTCACCACCGCTGGCCTGACTGGTGCCCTCCTGGGTCTCAGGGGTCCCAGGCCTCCCTCCTGGCCGGGCTAGGGGGCAATCCCCGTCGCCCGGCAGAGGTAGCACCAGGCCTCCCCCATTGAATAGTGGACCTGGTCCCGGGCCCCTTGATGGGGCACCAGAAACGACACCTCCAGCGCCTCTTCGCCATGCGCCGGCAGCAGCGGCTGAAGCTGCACCTGCCGGTGGAACAAGAGGACGTGGCGGAGAGCGGGGTCCTTGCATTTGTGGGGAAGCAGGTTGATGGTGGAGAGGGGCTTCCCCAGGGCGGAGAGGAGAGGCAGAAGGTCGACGTTGGATGGGAAGGGTGGGACAGAAGTGAGGACCACCCATATGCCCAGGTCCTCCAGGGGCTCCACGGGGACGTGGATGCCCCCCACCGCCAGGCCCTTCTCCACTGCCTCCTGGATGGCAGCCTCAGATGCCAGGAAGAACACCGCCTTCCCTTACATCTTCGAGGCTGCCACCACGGCCGTGGGCCCCACCACCTGTGCCATCACCTGTACATAGGTTTCCATGTGAGGCGAGGCGGGCATCAGGAGGCAACGGACCCCCTGCTTCCTGGTGAGGGTGGGAAAGGGGCCCCGGACCCCAGGTATGGTGCCGGAGGTGGTGATCGGGGCAGGTGATGAGGCAGTGAGCGGGAGGCCCGCGGCCACCTGGATGTATGCCTTGAGAGCGGCACCGCCCCCAGAACTGGTGGAAGGGACAGTGGGGGAGAGGGGAAGGGGATGGGGAAGGGCCCCCGCTGCAGGAGGAGGCGCCTTGCTATTCATTTCCCCCCCCGGTCCTTCTTACCGGCAGAGGGTGAGCCCAACAGAGCAGTGGGGCGGAAGCCATGGCAGCCGCAGAATCCCCAGAGTCCCCACTCAAGTGTCCCACTGCCAGTGCCCCGGGACCAGTGCCTGGTGGCCCAGCAGGGGCAGCGAGGCCAGTCGCCACAGGCAGGGATGGATTTTTGGGATTAGAGGGAGGGGCGGGAGCATCTGGGGATCATCTGGTCCCGGCCCCAGGCACTCCCACAATCCTGGGAGGGGGTAGGAGTGGGTGTGTGTGGGGGGTGAGGGATGGAGATGGAGGTGGACGGGGAGTGGCCAGGAAGGAGGCAGGCAGGCCGACCGGCAGGACGCTCAAGCAGAAGCAGCAGCAGGAGCTCCTCTGCACCAGCAGTGACTCCCACGGGAGCTGTAGGAGAATGGAGATAGGGAAGCCCCAGAATACTAAGGGCCCTGTTCCCAGCAGATTAGCCAGAGTCATTAGACGGCAATTAGGAGCAGCTGAGGCCAATTAAGGCCAAGCCAGGTGCCTGATAAAAACCCTCTGCCCCAGATGGAGAGTGGGGCAGGGCTGGGCCTGAGTGAGAGTGGGGCACTGGGGACGGGACGGGACGGGACGGGACGGGACGGGACGGGACCGGACCGGACCGGACCGGACCGGACCGGACCGGACCGGACCTGTCCCTGGCAGGACTGAGATACTCCCCCAGACACAGGGGCCTGTGAAAGGAAGCAGGGCCTGAGAATCCAGAAGGACGGAGGGGGGAAATTAGCCCAGGGGAAAGACTACAGCTGTGAGTAGGGTGCCAGCAGCATATAGCTGCTACTCATAGGGCCCCTGGTCCAGGACCCAGAGGAGCAGGTGGGCCTGGGTCTCTACCCCCCCTCCTTGGGGAGACGGGGTAACTGGTTACGCCCTGGCCCACTACAAGAGGCAAAAGCGTGAGACCCACTAGGGTGAAGCCGGCCATTTGCCACAAGAGTAACAAACTATAATAATTATATGAAACACTTTCAGTGACCTAGACCTGACCGTTGAGAGTGTGTGTGTGTGTGTGTGTCCATTTGCTATATACCTTGGCAGGAGAGGTGGGTTTCTTCTACTCTGTTACACGACTGTGGTTTCCAAGGGTCTGATGGGCATTGCCACAGGGAGCTGTGCGGCTTTTTGCACTGAACACCATCCACCCAGGTGGGGCCAGAGCCGCTTCCATGTGTAGAGTCTCTCAAAAGAGTCCCTGCGTCTCCACAGTCCAAGTGTTTGCATATAAACGCCATGGTGACTGGATCCATAGGACTGCTGCAAACACTGCCCCAAGTCCCATTGTAGAAAACCTCCAGCCGCCCAGCACAGTCACTGCCATCCACCAGTCTCAGATCCGTGAACTCTAGAAGGAAATGCACAGGTCGGGTGTGAGGTTTTCTGAGTGTGACACACACTGGGGTGTGAAGGCTGAAATCCCAGAGATCACTAACAAACCTGCCCATTCTTCTACAGCAGCAAGATTCATCTGAGGAATCAAAGAGATTCTTCTAGAGACCAGTGACAGGCCCATGAGCACTGGAATTGTTATTTAAAAGACACCATTTACCAACAGTGACACACAGTGGTACCCAAGATTCACAAATTACCCCATGTTCTAAGGCTAAGGAAATAATGTGACATTTCCAGTCCCCCTTAGTATTAGCTGTTGGCAGTGCAGGTAGGTAGGTGGGGGAGAAAGAGAAAGGAGATAAACTTTCTGTCATCTTTGCTCACTGCTCAAACACCCCTATGCTTCATTAAGTCCCCTGCTGACCAGTCTCACAGGAGCATTCCCAGAACAGACCTGAGCAAAGAACTCCTGCGTCCTCTTTGTGTCTGCAGTTGTGCTGGCCCCAGCCCAGGGAAGGACACTCCCAGAGACTGGTTTCATTCCCAGAGCAGTTCACATCATCCAGCCAGATCGGCCCAGATCCTGGCCCATAATGAGCAGAGACAGTTGCATTGATGGCGTGTCCACATCCCAGTTGTTTGCAAACACGTTGGAGTCTGGTAGCTCCCAGGAATCATCACAGACTGTTCCCCAGGTGCCATTGTAATAAATCTCCACTCTCCCAGCACAGCGACCTGCCCCATCCACCAGTCTGATCTGCCTGCTCCCTGCAGGGAGAGAGCCCAGCTGTTAATTTGTATTTTCCCACTGAACAGAAAATGTTTGTGAGATTTGGAAATGAATCACCTGAGCAAACGACACCGACGTCCTCAGCAATTCCTGCCTGGGCTGTCTCAGTTGTGGAGATGTTGCAGAGTGTCAGATTAGCCTCATTTCCTGCACACTGGACCCTTCTCAGCCCCACGGGGCCCGTTCCTCGCTCAGACTTATGGGGGTTATAAGCTTTCTCAGCGACTCCGCACTGGAGCTGCCTGCACACCACGCTGGCGTCGTTCATGTCCCACTGGTCATCCAGCACTCTGCCCCACGCACCACGGAGGGAAATCTCCACTCTCCCATCGCACCGGCTCTCCCCATTCCACAGTCTGAGTGACTCCCGACGACCTGGGCTCAGGAGAGATGGGACATAGACTGAATAACACTCCCTGTTGTGCACTAGAAATATTCCAGAGTGCACATGCAATGCTGGACTGTTTCTAAGTAAGAAGGAACAGCCCAGTGATAAGAGTGTGTCCCAGTGTTAAAGGGAACAGCCTCTGGCAGAAGATACTTTTCATTTGACTCTATAAGTGGAAGGTGCTGTCAGGATTGCAATACTCTGGGTTTGACAGAGGGGCTTGCTAGCAGACACTGTAAATGAGTGAACGAGGGCATTCCCGGGGATCACTGATTGAGAAAAGCTTCTCTCTGTGCACTGCTGGAATGGCTCCTGAGGTTTATAGTCACTGGACTTCAGAAAAGCAGCCTTTGACTTCCTCAGGAAGCTGATGGGCCTGATCCCCTTGGAGGCTAAGATGAGGGGGAAGGGAGTCCAGGGGAGCTGCTGTATTTTAAAGAAACCTTATTGAGGGTGCAGGAACAAACCAACCCAATGTGCAGAAAGAAGAGCAACTATTACAGGCAATCAGCTTCACTTAACAGAGAAATCTTAGGTGATCTTAACCACGAAAAGGAAGCTTACAAGAAGTGGGAGCTTGGACAGATGACTAGGGAGGAGTATAAAAATACTGCTCAAGGTTTCAGGAGTGAAATCAGAAAGGCCAAAGCACAATTGGAGTTGCAGCTAGGAAGGATTGTAAAGGGTAATAAAAAGAATTTCTACATGTTCTATGTTCGCAACTAGAAGAAGGTCAAGGAAGTGTGGGTCCCTTATTGAATGGGGAAATAGCCTAGTGACAGATGATGTGGAAGAAGCTGACGTATTCAATGCTTTTTTTGCCTCTGTCTTCACAGACAAGGTCAGTTCCCAGACTACTGCACTGGGCAGCACAGAATGGGGAGGAGGTGAGCAGCCCTCAGTGCTGAAAGAACAGGTTCAGGACTATTTAGAAAGGCTGGACATGCACAAGTCCATGGGGCTGGATGCAGTGCATCCGACAGTGCTGAGGGAGTTGGCTGATGTGATTGCAGAGCCATTCTGGTGATCGGGGGAGGTCTCAGACATTTGGAAAAAGACAAATATAGTTCCCCTCTTTAAAAAAGGAAGGAGTATCCGAGGAGCTACAGACCAGTCAGCCTCACCTCAGTCCCTGGAAAAATAATGGAACAGGACCTCAAAGAGTCCATTTTGAGGCACTTCGAGCAGAGGAAAGTGCTTAGGAACAGTCAGCATGGATTCACCAAGAGCAAGTCATGCCTAACCAACCTCATTGCCTTGTATGATGAGATGACTGTCTGTGTGGATGTGGGGAAAGTGGTGAATGTGATATACCTTGACTTTAGCAAACCTTTTGATACGGTCTCCCACAATATTCTTATCAGCAAGTTAAAAAGGTATGCATTGGATGAATGGACATTAAGATGCATAGAAAGTTTGCTAGATCACTGGGCTCAACGGTTAGTGATCAGTGGCTCGATGTCTAGTTGGCAGCTAGTAACAAGTGGAGTGCCCCAGGGGTTTGTCCTCATGCCGGTTTTATTCAACATCTTCATTAATGATGTGGAGGATGGGGTGGATTGCACCCTCAGGTAGTTTGCAGATGACACTAGGTTGTGGGGATCTGGTAGATACACTGTAGGGTAGGGATAGGATACAGAGGGACCTAGACAAATTGGAGGATTGGGGCAAAATGAATTTGATGAGGTTCAACAATGAGAAGAGCAGAGTCCTGCAGAAGAGAAGAATGAGGTGGGATTTGATAGCCGCCTTTAACTAGCTGAAAGTGGGTTCCAGGGAAGATGTAGTTAGGCTGTTCTCAGTGGTGGTAGGTGACAGAACAAGGAGCAATGGTCTCAAGTTGCAGTGTGAGAGGTCTAGGTTGGATATTAGGAAAAACTTTTTTACTAAGAGTGTGGTGAAGCACTGGAATGGGTTACCTAGAGAGGTGGTGGAATCTTAATCTTTGGAGGTGTTTTATGCTCTGCTTCTCAAAGGTCTGGCTGGGACGATTTAGTTGGGGTTGGCCATGCTTTGAGCAGGGGGTTGGACCAGATGACCTCCTGCAGTCCCTCCTAACCCTAATCTATTATTCTATGATTTTTACTTAGAAGGGATTTTCCTTCTTGTAGTTGTAAGAAGAAATCAGCATCCTCATCTGCTGAGGAGTTCCCTCCAAGAACCAGGGTATGGGCAGGGTAGCCAGTTAGGAGAGGCAGGGCGTGGCTGCAGGGAATACAGTTAGGAATGCAGGTAGCAGCTTCTGTGAGAGGTGGGAGAACTGCGAGGTGAATTACCACCACGGTACAAAGGTATCAGCTGTAAAGAGGAGAGCAGACATCTGTTGAGAGTGCTGGGCAGCACCCATATAGGCTTAGTCATGGTGTGTAATGGAACCAGTGACCCTGAGCACTGTGAGAGAGAGTCATGGAAACTATTTGTAAATTATTAAGAAGAAGGTTTCAATCCACAGCTTTTTTGGTAGGTTTCTCTGTAAGGATCCCAGTACCAGCCAGTGAAGAAGCACTATGGAGACTCAGTGCATGGATGAGAAGATGGGGCACAGAGGGGAGCTGCACCTTCATTAAGCAGTGGGGGTCCCTTTGGTGAGGGGAGAAGCAGATGATCACAGTGGCCTCTTTGGGTCTTATAAATCCATGGATCTATGACTCAGATCCAGAAGACGGGCTCCATTGAGCCACAAGGGAGCCAGACTGGCTGGCAATTAATATTAAGTTTTCCAGTGAATTATTTTTTCCACAGGGCCCTGCCACTGTCTGTGGCCAGGATGGATGAATGGGGGATGTGCAGTGTCAGGCTGTTGCCTGTACGACCCCTGCCTCATTCACTTTAGAAGCTGGAAGAGAATGAGCAGGGGAGCACAGGAAGAACCAGGATGATCTTGCTAAGAGCAGTGACTGTCGTGCACTAGAACTCAGCTCTATTCCTGCCTCTGCCGCAGGCGTCACAGGTGATGCAGAGCAGGTCTCTTAAACCAGTTTTTATGGGGTCTGATTTTCAGAAGCACTGAGTACTCACAACTGCAGCTAGAGTCCAGGCGGGATGTGGATGCTCAGCCACTCTGCAGTAAGGCAGTGAGGTCTGGTGGAACCAGTCCAAATATTCAGTTTTCTCCTGGTTGCACTGCTGAGCACACTCCTGGGGGCCTTGGGCAAGTCACTTTTCATTTCTCCCTGTGTCACCATCTGTCAGATGGAGCTAATAATAATACTTACCCACCTACGTCCCTGGAGTTTTGTGAGGGTTTATTAATGTCTGTACAGTATTTTGAAGACAAAAAGCTCCACAGAAATGGTGCGTGCTCTGAAGAAACAGGCCCTGAGGATCTCAGGTTGGAGCCCAATCACCCGAAATGAGTAGCGAGTTTGGAATTTTGGCTTTAATCGTGGATAGTAAAATTTTAAAAAGCAAGTGTAGGAGAGTAAAGAGTTAAAAGCGGGACAAATGTTCCGGCCTAAGCTACAGGGAATGGAGTCATGGCACAGGCAAACCTTGTTTCTGGTAATTGGTGTGAATTCTAGTTAGAGTCTGTTATCTCTCTTCTTTTCCTCCCTTCCTGGCCATCTGTGCAGGGGATGAGACTATCGTCACTCCAGTACAAGGTCTTTGGCGGGAAGAAAGCATTATCTTCTTCCCCCCACCCATCCCGGCATGCCTTTACCTCAAAGAATGTTAGTGTAAAATGTATAGGTTTTAAGGTGATGTGTCTGACCTCTGTATGGTAATCCTGTAAACAACAAACAGGGGCGGGTATAATTATATTCATTATGTAGTTGTTAATATTAATTTTATAAGTGTCGATGTAACCAAATAAGGGTCTATGGGGAGTTGCTGGAAATTTACACAGTTACATACTGTTATGGATAAAAGAATTGTAAAGTAACTCCTTCATCGTTCACTTGCGGTGTCGAGCTGGAACGAGCAGGCAATAAAGGGTTCCGTCTCCCCATTCCACCCCTGGGACAACCTGTTTGGTTATTTCTAACAGCAACTAAATGATGTGGGAACCAAGTGCCATTTTCAGACTAAAGCAACACAAGGGTGAAATCTCCATGGTTCTTGGGCCCCTACGTTATTGGGAAAATATGAGATTTAAGTCCCTAAGTCACTTAGGCACATTTAAAAATGTTATTCTTGGGCTTCTAAGTGCCTAAATCACTTTTGAAATGGGCATCATAATAGTCTGCTATCTCTCCCAAGGGTGTTAGAGCAGGTCGACAACCCAAATATTTTCCTGTGAAGTATTTCCAATGCAGTATTTCAGCTTTTAAACAGATCCAATATATTGGCATGTGGAAACAGAATGAGAAATTTTGTTTAGATGCTGATTAAAATGTTGATTCACTTCAACTTTTGGAAAATGAAATAAATCAATTTTCCGTTTCAGTTTTTGGGTTTACAGGTTTCCTTTTTCCTCCCCCTTTCTCATTTTCATCTTTTTTTAATTTTAAAAAGTTAGAAAAAGGTTTTTAAAAAACTGTAAGAAAGCAGGGGATTTTTTTTTCAGTGGGAAAGGTGTGAGAAAAGTAAAAAAAATAGTAAGAGAAAGCAGGACTTTCCCTGCTACCAAAATAGCCTCAGGACCCCATGTGAGAGAAGGGAAATGGTTGTTTTCAGCAGTTTATAATTCAGCCAAACCTGGAAGGAATTTCACTGCACTAGGGAAAAGCACTTTCCTGGCCCCCGCACTGACCTCTTGCCGAATTGCAAAGGCCTGCTGCAGACAATGAGGGCCTGAGGACTTGTCAAGAAGGTGCTGAGAATTTTATAACAGGAAGTGTGAAGCAACCTCTGTATTGGCGATTGCTACTAGCTCCATCACTAATTACTAGTTCTGCCCCTGGTCCACTGCCCTGCGTAAGGACTTAGTTGCTGTCCTTTTTACTGGAGAATCCAGGGCTTTCCCGAGTCACAACTATTCTTTTGTGATAATATTATTTACTTTAATTTTATTTTTAATATATTTACTGTTATTATACCTGGTTTAGTAACTAGCTCCCCGTTCTCCTTCCTGTGCGCTGAGGTCCCCCTGCTCTAGGGGGCAGTGTCACACACTGAGGGGCAGGTGTCATTAATCCAGCATTTCTCCTGCACTTACCTGAGCAATTGACACCGGCATCATTGTCGTGTGAGCACTGAGAGGCCCCCAGGGCAGTAACAGGGCAATACCCCAAATGGGCTTCAGTCCCTTTACAGTGAAATGTGTCTGTCCAGACAGAGCCGGTTCCCTTCCCAAAATACCCTCCTCCCGGAGCTGATACAGCGAATCCACAGTCGAGCTGATGACAGAGAACGTTGGCGTCTGGTAAATCCCAGCGTGAGTCACAGACGGTTCCCCAGGCACCAAGAACCTGGATCTCCACCCTCCCTGAGCACGCTGAGCTGCCGTTCACCAGCCGGAACCCTGTGTGCTCTGGGGAGAAGGGAGAAGGGGTTTAGAGAGGGAGCCTTGGATCTATTTCATACCAAATCGTTAAAGAAAGGGAAGTCAGGGGGGATTTGATCCATTTTTAGTTACCTTGTATCATTTGGGTTTTACCAGAAGCTGATGCCAGCCCTATTATCCTAGCTCACTACACAGTGAGATCATTTATTTTTCTGCATCCTAATCTAGAATACACATCACTGGGATTTTAAAGACTTTGCACTGAATTCTTACGTGTGCATATGGCTCCTGCATCCTTTGCGTGGGAACATGTATGACTGATGTTCATTATCCTGGGACAGTACGCAATGTGTAACTCATTCCCCTCACACTGGAGTTTTTCAGTCCAGATCGGTCCATGTCCTTCTCCAAAGTGAGCTCCTCCTGGGATAGCTAGAGCTGTTCCACACTGTAGTGCATTACAGATAATGCTGGCAGCTTTGAGATCAAAGTGGTCATCACAGACAGTGGTCCATGTTTCTCCATCTCTTATCTCCACACGTCCTGAGCAGGCATTATGCCCTCCAACCAGCTGGGTTTTAATGTGTCCTAGAGAGTCAAAGAAGGCAAGAATTTACCTAAGGATTTAGATGCCTAGGGATTTAGATGCTCCACTGCCATAGAACTTTGGCTATATCCTGGTTCAGTGGCAAAGTGTAGGCAGCAATTAGAAACAAAACAGCAATATATAACAAATGGAAAATTGTAGAACTAGAGAGCAATCAATATACATTAGAAGATATGATGTATAGAAAATGTATAAGGGAAGCTAATAACATCAGGGGAAAATTCATGGGTGACAGGGCTAAGGAGAATCAGAAGGAGTTTTTAAAGCGTATTAGGAACAAACAAAACATCCCAACAATGTTGTAATTCCACTACAAATGAAGATGATACAATTATTAATAATGATGCAGAAAAGGCAGAAGTATTCAATAAACATTTCTGGTTTCAGATAGAAGCAGGATGTGTTTTCATATCATGTAAAGAGGATGAACTACTCTTCACTCTATTGGTAACTAAGGAGGAAGTTAAACAGCATTTACTAGGTATGAACAATTTTTAAATCAGCCGGCCTGAATAGCTTATAAAATTATGGTATAATAAAAAAGCAGGGTTGGAAGAACTTCAAGAGAACATCTAGGCCATCTCCGTCCACGAACACAAACTTAAGTATACTTAGGCCATTCCTGACTGAAGTTTGTCTCATCCATTCTTCAAAACAACCAATGACAGGAATTCCATAACCTCCCTTGGTAATCTGTTCCAGTACCTAACTACCCTTATAGTTCAAAAGTTCTTCCTAATATCTGACCTGAATCTCCCTTCATGCAATCTAAGCGGATTACTTCTTGTCCTACCACAGTGGACATGGAGAACAATTGATCACTGACCTCTTTATAACAACCTTTTATATATTTGGAGATTGTTATTGGTCCCCCTCAGTCTTCTCTTCTCTAGACTAAGCATGCCCAGTTCTTTCAACATTTCCTCACTGGTGATGTTTTTTAAACCACTTATCATTTGTGATGCTCTCCTCTGGACACCCTCTAATTTGTCCATCATTCTTAAAGCATGATGCCCAAAACTGGATATGGTACTCCAGCTGAGGCCTCACCAGTGCTGTGTGGAGTGAGACAATTATTTCCTGTATCTTACATCTGACATTCCTGTTAATACAACACAGAATTACATTTGCTTTTTTCACAGCTCCATCATACTTTTTCAATTTGTGATCCACTGTTACACCCAGATCATTTTCTGCAGTACCGTGGCCTAGCCAATTATTCCCCATTTTATTTTTGTGTATTTGATTCTCCTTCCTAAGTCTAGTATTTTGCACTTGTCTCCATTGAATTGTAAAGTATTCATTTCAGACCAATTCTCCAATTTACCAAGGGGATTTTGAGTTCTAATCCTTCTTCCAAAGAGCTTGCAACTCCTCCCATCTTGGTGTAATCCAGACATTTAATGTATGTATTCTCTGCTCCATCATCCAAGTCAGTAATGGAAATATTGAGTAGTGCCAGACCAAGACCCGTGATAATATTTATTTATCCACAGGAACATACTGATCAGAAAGAAAAGGGTTAAAGCAACTAAAGGCCTACAGGCCTATGTCTTACTAAAGCTCAGCATTTTCCTTGAAACCTGGGCTGGCCCAAATGATCCCACGTACCCCCATTTCTGAGGACTGGTTTCAGTCTCTTTCACTGCAGTCTGTGCTGCTTCCTCTCTGTTAATCAGGGCTCCCCTTTTAACAGTTCCCAAGGTCTCTGTTGAAGATTTTCCTCCTGAGGATCCCTGTGATGGGGTATCTACCCCACACAGGTGTAAAATGGGTTAGTCTCACATGTGAGCAATGGAGGTGAGTCCTCCAAGCAGCTAGAGAGCCTGCGCTGGGTTCAGCCATTCAGGAAAGGGCTAGTGGGAGCAACCAATCAGGGCCCAGGAGGCTCACCTAAAAGCAGCTGCTGGGCCAGAGTTGGTCAGAGTGCCTGGAACTCAAGATGGGAGGACTGGGTTCCTAGCTGGTGGATGGAAGCTAGCACCATAGACAAAGCAGTTACTGGCAGGGACCAGGGGAGCAAATGGGAGCTGCTGGTTGGCTGCTAGGATTGACATGCTGAGGCCCTGAGATAAGGGTGAAGAAGGTGCTGGGACCACAGGGAAGTGGCCCAGGGAAATATACGGAACAGTTGGAGGGGAGGCAGCATGTGGCTGTCATCTACAGGGTCCCTGGGCCGGACCCAGGGTAGTGGGTGGGCCCAGATTCCCCCCATTTGCCACTGAGGGAAGTGGCTAGATGAATGGACTGCAAATACCGAACTCCAGGATGAGGAAACACTGATGGTGACATGGCTGGAGGGCCAAGTCATGAAGAGGACGTGGCAGTTCCTGGAGATGCTGCCAGTGGACGAGGAGGCGGTGACTTTGTGCAAACCATGGACAGGGGATGTCATCCTTGAGCTAATCCCCAACAGTGACCAGGAGGAGGCTCCAGTCCAGTGGTGAGTGCTGTGCCCCAAGACAGATCCCTCCGCTCTCCCAATCTATGGAGGGGGTTGTGTCCAACAGCAAAAGATAAATGGACTTGACACCTGTATTTTCAGACATGCATCAGTTACTAGGTTATCTGAAGCCATTGTCTGCTTTCCCAGGACAAGGGAGAGCTCCAGCAGGAGTTACCCTTTGAACACCGGTAGGAAATGGAAAAAGAGCAATCAAAGAAATAGAGGTACACGTGACATTCATAAAAATGCAGGGGTCATAGGAGACAAACAACTGAACATGAGCTCCTACTGTGATGTTGTAGCTAATGTGGTCCTGGGATGGATACACATGGTGTATTCAACATGAAATTTGCTCCCAGGAATCCCAGCAGATGCTGAGTGAATCTGACATTCTTGTCAGTTTCACCAGTGCTAACAGTAAGACAGGAAAGTCCATTTCTCACAGTCTGTGCTGGGGCTTCCACTGGCTGTGGTGGTGGGGCAGCCCTGCCATGTGGAATGCCTTAGGCTGGGGAATCCTGGCCCAGCTGGGAATGTGGTAGCCCATCCCAGGACTTCCAGGCTCTCGCAGCTGGAACTGGGAGCCGAGACCTGGGTAAAGCTGGGGTGCCCAGTGGTTTCAGGTGCCGCTCTGCATGGCTGGGCTTCCCCAGAGCCGTGGAACCTAGGAGACCAGGGTCTCTGGTCTCAGGGCAGTGCTCACCATGGGGCTGCCCCAGAGACATGATCTCTGGAAGACTGGGTTACCCAGCTCCAGGGTATTTTGCATGGCAGGACTGACTGTTGTCTGCCAGGCAAGTTGGATGGGAACCATGCAGGTTTCTGCCACAACCCTGCCTTTGGTTTGAGGAAAGTTCACTGAATCTGATTCTCTTTCACGAGAAAGTTTGGGTTCAACAAACTGGCATTTTCCAATGAAACTCTGTTTCATCAGATAATTTCTGCCGAGCTCTAGTAGGGAGGTGGTTTTACTACTTTGTACAGCATTGGTTAAATTGATACTGCATCCAGTGATAGTGTCCACATTTTAAGAGGGATGTTAAAAAATTGGAAAGGGTGAGGAAAAGAGCCACAAAAATTCAAAATTAGCCTTGCAATGAGAAATTTCAGGAGCTCAATCTGTTTTGTTTACCAAAAAGAAGACCAAGAACTGATTGGATTATACATGTAAGTACTTTCGAAGAGATAAAACACTGTGTAATAAAGGCCTGCTTGATGTAGTGGAGAAAGGCAGAACAAAAACCGATGGTTGGAAATTAAAGCCAGATAAATTCATATTAGAAGTTAGGCATACATGTTTCATAATGAGGGTGATTAGTTTGTTCCATTGGTTACCGATAGATGGGAAGCAGAAGATTTCCCACTACCTGAAGTATTCAGATCAAGACTGGATGCCTTTCTGGAAGATATGCTTCAGCCAAACACAAGTAATAAAATTCAGAACAGGAGTAACTACATTAAATTCTATAGCCTGTGTTATCCAGGAGGTCAGATTAGATGAACTAATGCTTTCTTCTGGTCACAAAATCTACAAAGCAATGAATCTGAAAGAAAGTTAAGTTTGTCAAGTCAAGTACTCAAACATTCAGAGTGCTAAACTTGCACTTGTCTTTGAAACCTTAATAAGTCCGTCTTGTGACTATGCGTGATAATGCTCTTACATGATAATTACATGATCATATACTGTTTTTCCACAGGACCCCTGCCTCTTTCAGTGCCCACAACACGTGGTACTCACTGAATGGGAAGATGGTCAAAAATTCTCTTTATGCTCATTGATCAACGTGTGGCCCCAGCCCTGATGTACTGCACGCCATCCAAACCCTACTCCAAATACTGAATTATTAATTTCATCATGGGTTTTTCTGTGATGCTCATTTTTGTGCAACCTAAATGCATCAGAAACATTAATTTCTATTCACAACACCTTTAGGAAGTAGAGAAGTTGTATTATCTCCATTTTACACACATGGAACTGAAGCCCAGAGACATTACGGCCAAAATAATCAAAATCGTACACTAATTTTGGGTGCCTAACTTGAAACAGCCAGGTCCTGGTTTTTCAGAGTACTTAGGCTCGTGCAGCACAGTTCCCACTGACTTCAGTTTACAGCAGCGAGTGCTCAGCACCTCTGTAAATCAAACCCCACAGTCTCAAGCATGCCACCCATACAATGAGGAACAGTTATGAAACATTTGGTTTCAGTGAGTTGTCAAGCATCACTTAGCAGCTCTGTGGCAGAAGCATGGATAGAATCCAATTTCCCAGGGCAGCATTCAGCTGTCTGAACAATGAGACTCTCCTTTCGCTTCCTGCAATCTGCTGTCTCATACACAGAACACTGTAGGAGAGTAAAGAGTTAAAAGCTGCACAAGTGGTCAGGCCTAAGCTACAGGGAGTGGGGTCAAGGCACGGGCAAATCTTGTTTCTGCTAATTGGTGTACATTCTAGTTAGTCTGTTATCTCTCTTCTTTTCCTCCCTTCCTGGCCATCTGTGCTGGGAGTAAGGCTAATAAAATCACTTGTTGCCACTCCTGCGCAAAGCCTTGGTGAGAAGAAAGCCTTATCTTCCTTCTCCCCCCAGCATACCTTTACTTCAAAAAATGATAGTGTAAAATTTATGTTTTAAGGTGGTGTGCCTGACCTCTGTATGGTAATCCTGTAAACAACAAACAGGGGTGGGTATAATTATATTCATTATGTAGTTGTCAATATTCATTTTATAGATGTCAATATAACCAAATAAGGGTCTATGGGGAGTTGCTGGAAATGTACACATTTACATATTGTTATGGATAAAAGAATTGTAAAGTAACCCTCAATTACTCACGGCGTCAAGGTGGAACGAGCAAGCAATAAAGGGTTCCGTCTCCCCAATCCACCCCCAGGACAACCTGTTTGGTTATTTCTAACAAACACTTTACAGTTTCTGCAACAAATGAGGCAGGGGTCCTACAGACAACCGCTTGCTTCACTCCACAACCCTAATTCACAGCACTGTCTATCCTGTGCACTGAATGAGCCAGGATTCCTGTGGAGAAAATAGCATTTCAGAATGTAACGGAAGACTGTATGTCAATGCGTATGTACAAGTGGCCCAAAATAAAGTTGCAAAGACAACTTCAATTCTGCCATTTCCTTATATTTTAAGGCTCAACTTTGCAAACTGAATGTTCCTATCAGTAAGTTTTGTGCTTAATTTCCTAGGTTTTTAAAAAACAAACAAAAAAACCAGATGTTCCAAGATGTGGAATCATATTGACATGCACATGGCTCACCAGTAGGGTTGGACTTTTAGATCCACCACACAAACCTCTGCCACTGGAGCTAATAGAGTAACTGACAGCAGTAGCAGGTTGTCATCCTCTTTGTGGACTAGCACTAGAGGGGATCAGAAGATTGTTGGGGAGGTGGGGTTTGACAAATATTTGGTGACAGCAGGGGAATGGCAAAACAGGGATCCTGGGCTCCATTCCAGGCACTGGAGAGGAGGTGACAGACCCTTCTTCCCCTGTTCTCCCACATCTAGCCCTTTTTTCCCACTCCACTACAACCTGTACCTGTCCCAGTCCTGTCTCTTCCCCATCCCTTGCTCTGTGTCCCACTCCCATTCTCCTTGTCTACCCAGTTCCAGTCCTTCTCATTCCCAGTCCTAGACTCCTTGCCCAGCAAGCCCTAGACTTCACCTCTGACTTACCCAGACAGGTCCCAGTTTTCCCTGTTTCCTGTGCTGCCTCTCCACTCTGAGATCCTCATCTGACCCGTTTCTCTCCCCATCCTTATCTTGAGATGTCCTGTCTGCCCCGCAGGCCCAGTTTAACTCCCTTGATGCCTCACCCTGTCTCAGGGCTTCTCCACACACACACTCAGTTTGTGCACACTGGGGTGTAAATTCACCCTGCACTACCCGGCTGAGCACTGAGTGTCCATGTGGACCCTGCTGCTGATGCGCACTAACATTTTCCTGGTGCTTTGAAACGGGAGTAGATGGAAGCGCACTGGGGAACGGTTAGCGCCCGACAGCACGACCGCTGCACTCTGCACTCAGATTTACAGCCCAGCCTGCCACACACTTCATGTTCATGTAGCTGTGCTCGCAGTCTTCCCGCCCCACCCTGCATGCCTATTCCAGTCTCTTTGCCCAGTTAGTTTTAGACTCTTCCCACACCCTGGCTCCTGATCTGCTCTGTCTCTCTTCACCCACTCCCAGTTCCTCCCCACGGCTTCCCAGTCCCAGACTCCTCACCCAGTCAGTCCCAGTCTCCCCCAGCTCCCAGGCTCTTTGCTCAGCAAGTCAGTTTCTATCCCTGACTCCTTGTTCCAATCACCCTGCCTAGCCAGTCCTAGTCTCTTCCCCCAACCTCCTCCCAATCCCAGTCTCCTTCCCCAGACAGTCCCCGTCTCCCAGGCCCAGTTTCTCTCCCCCCACCAGTATCCAGTCTCAGAACGTCCTGCTCCCTCCCCCTCAGCCACTGCACTGGTTCCTCTCCCAGTCTGCTCTCCCCCTCTTACCGGAGTCTGGTCCTTGCCACTTCTACATTCAATTCAGGGAGCTTCCTTTCCGTACTGCCTGGGCCATATAGGGGAAGACAGATTCTCTGTGGCAGAGTGCCAGGAGTGAACAGATGAGCTGCACTCTGATTGTGATGCTGGCAGACCAGATGACAGCTCATGGCAAAGCCCCAGCCTACAGTGAATGCCTACAATTGCACAGCCAGGCCAATTCACGTGTGCATTACTGTAGGTCAAAGTGACAGTTGAATGGATGAGTGTATGTGATGTTTAATCTTCAAGAAAACTAATGCACTGTTACTTGTATTGTTTTCACTTATTTCCTATTGCATTATAATGGGATACAGATATCTACACTCTATATACCTCTGTAATCATATAACCCATCAAAGAAGACAGAAGCCTTGTGGGATACAAATGAAGAAGCCCCGTAGAACGCAAATTAACAGAAAAGTGCTAATGTCAAAACAAGTGGCCATTGTGTGTGATGATGGGAGATCAGAGACTCTAAATGCATTTGACACTCTCCATCATCAAAGGAAGAGCCCACGTGGGCAGTGACCCTAGCAGCTTGTTTTCTGGGAGAAGAAGCTAAAAGTTTGGATTCAGGGAAAGATCCTTCATCTCTGGGCTGTTTGGATTCTAACAGGGTGGAATAACTGAACAAGGAGATGGAGATCACCAGAGTTATTCTGGGAAGCTCTGCGAGACTTTTGGGAAACTGGCAGATTAGAAGATCTCTGCTACAATTGGAATTATAGACTGTGACTCACCTGTACATATGTTATCTGCTTCAGCCTCCCAGTAACTCTCATTTCCTTTTAGCTAATAACGTTTCGTTAGTTTGCTATGGAATTGGTACCAGCATTGTCTATGGTGTAGGATCTAGGGTACCCACTGATCTGGGGTAAGTGCGTGGTCTCTTGGGACTGGGAGCAACCTGAATGTGGTGTGATTTTTGGTGAAAGTGACCATTTTATCACATAATCCATCTTGCCTGGATGTAAGACAGACTGGAGAGTCTAAGGGGACTGTGTGACTCCCTGGTAGGAGTCTTACAGTGACCCAGGACCTTGCATTTGTTACTGGCTTGGTGAAATCTAAGGATAGAACACACCACCAGTTTGGGGCGTCTGCCCTGTCGTCTGACAGTCTGACCTGAGCTACGGACTCACAGTTGTTAGTCACTTCAGACAGCGTGATACTGATCGCTTAGACACCATTTAGTCCACCAGAGAAAGCTGATTGAGGTAATTCAATAACAAAGCTTACGAGCTGGATATAGGGTGTCCAAATGTCCCGATTTTATAGGGACAGTCCCAATATTCAGGGCTTTGTCTTATATAGGTGCCTATTAGAACTCAACCCCCTCCTGATTTTTCACACTTACTATCTGATCACCCTAGCTGGGTTGGATACAGAGCCAAGTAGCTCATCAGAACAAATCTGATCAAGAGACACTGAAGGACACCCCAGGTGGGAGAGAGAGAAGGGAGCAGGGATAGCTGAGCCCAGTCCCAAAAAGGCTGCAGAGAAGGGAGATCTCTGCTCCCCTCAGGTCCTGACAAGAGGGCCAAAAACCCAGACGATATTGTAAATAGACTGTTTCATGAGGACTAATGGTTTTGTTGTAGGGAACTGAAAATATGTGTCACTGTGAATGCGTAACTAATGGGGTCTGTGCACTTTTTGCAGGGTAAGAAGACAGGAGCAGGGACACGTCCTGGTTCACTCCCTTGTCTCAGTTCTGGTGCCTGTTGTCACTCTGATCCACAGCGAACAGAAACAACTTTCACAATCCCCGGCCTTACTGGCTAAGCACATTCCCACTGCTGTAACAACTGAGGTAACTCGATGACTGCAGCCTAGGGACATTGTGGGGCTCAGCCTTGCCAACCTTGTGGCTGACCCACCCGAAGGAGCCTGGGACCACGACAGGAGCTGCCCAAGATTCATGAGAGCATTATGGTAGGCAACCACCCTGAGAACAGCGCTAGAGGGGCCATGCCCCAAACTGAAGGGACAGTTTTAGGAAGCAGCCCATGGCAGTGGATTTAGACTCCCTGCTGGGAGAGCCGCCCTGTTCAGGGGTTGATGCAAACAGGGCCCTGGGCTGGGGCCTGGTGGAGAGGGAGGACCTCGATTCCCTACCCCACCACCTAAAAGACTGGGGCTACTCAACCTGGAAAACGAGGGGCCACAGATCAGGTGCACCAACCACTAGGCTGCCCGACACTTCAAACACCTTGTTACAAACCCAAACTTTATTCCCACTGCAAACTTACAGCTCCAGCTGAGATGCAGGTGCAGTTGTACAGAAAGGTGCACAGAAGGGACTTTTGCTGTGATACCCCTTGGTGTGTGTGCAGCTTCCTGGTGAGGTTCTAAGAGAAGGACTCCCTCTGGTGCACTTGCTAGGTGTGCAGTACAAGGCATCGCAGTTGTTATTACCAGAATAGGGATATTACACTGGTGAAGGCCAATCTGTTTTTTGCAGAGTTTCAAAATCCTTGCAATTAAGCTCATTTTTATAGTGTTCCCGCCCACCCTATATTCTTATTTGTTAGAAATACTAGGAAATAGCGTAAACCTCCCTTCCCCCACCTCCAGGTGACGAGAACGTTAAGGTTTCTCACTGAAACACTCAAAATCCAGGAGAGGCTTACAATTAAACATTGCCCTTAGCTCCCATAGCCAGAGGGAGTTGATAAAATATTCTACTCGTCCTTATGCTGTTTTTAGGGCAGTATATTATTACTACTGAATGTTAAGAAAAAAGTTATTAAAACTAAAACATAGGGGTCTGTAGTTGTAATGTTAACAATTGAGTCACAATAAATGCCTCCATAACATGGTATTGCTGTGCTGTGTAGGGCTGAGGTATGTTCTGGCTGAGCCCTCTATGATGCGCCAGATCTACAGGGTATCAGAGATTATGGAAATTTCTATTGCTTGGTCCAAAATATGAAAAGGAACAAAAGGGACCAGGGAGTGCCCCAGGTTAAATCTAATTCTGGCCAAGGTGGGAGAATCCACACATTCCTTGGTCACCCCATGAGGGTGGGAAATGGGCTATATAACTGCCCCCACATATCTGTACATCTGTGGCTGGGTGTCTAGGTCTGGATTTTAGGGTCAGGGTAACATTTTCAAAGGTGCCTCAGTGACTTAGGAGCCCATGTGAAATTTTCAAAAATGACTCAGGGCCAGATTTCAAAGGCCCTGGCATGTGCCTGGAAATGCAGACAGGGGTCTGGTGGGATTTTCCAAAACTCCTGGGGTTTGGCACCAGGCACATTTGAAAATCCCACTGGGTGCCTGTCTGCAGTTTTAGACACCTCAACATCTTGATAAATCTGGCCCTTAGTCATAGTCTCAATGAAAGTCAGTGCAAGTTGGGCACCAAACTCCTGTTGGCTTCTTTGGAAATCCCATGGTACATTTATATACAGTTTTGCAAACAGAAGTTAATGGTTATAAACAGACACATGATTTGCAAGCAGGCAAGTTCACTTATTAAGTTTACTCGTTAATTTTTCTAGGGCAATGATGAAGTTTCCCAAATATTTTTTCCCCAAATTGGCGACTGGCAACCGCAGCCACAGACCGTGTGGCGCAGGTGACACCAGCACTACTAAGTGCCCTGACAAACAACTGATCCCTAGGAAACCTTCAGCCCTGTACAGCAGGCAAGCTCCAGGCCGGATCAGAGATCCCTCTCTCATGAGCCCCGACCCCTGGCCACGGGTCCCACAGCTGGGACCTACTCAGAGGAAAAGGGAAAGGAAAGACGTGGCATTGAAACAACTGGAAATGCGATAATGAAAAGGCTTCACAGTTACAGGGGGGATCCTCCGTGGCCAGTGACATGAATAGTAATAATTACAGCTCAGTAATGACAGGACTTGCTCTGGTTTCTGTTCATTTCTCATTAGGCTCACAGGCACACGAAACCCTCGCGGTTCAAGCCTTTTTGTCTCAGGGAATTTGCCTTTCAGGATTGAGTTGGCTGATTCTTACCTGAGCAGGTCACTCCAGCATCCAAGCTATGATAGCAGTCATGCACACCCCATCCCCTGTTCCTGCAGTGCCAGAGATCAGTCTCAGTACCATCACAGGCAACGTCATCCAGCCAAATCTCTCCAGATCCTGCTCCAAAATGAGCATTACGAGGGGCACTGACAGCAGATCCACATCCCAGCTGCTTACAGACAACACCAGCATCTTTCATGTCCCAGACATCACTACACACCGTCCCCCACTGATCGTTGTGTTTAACCTCCACTCTCCCGGCACAGGGGCTGCCTCCATCCGCCAGCCGCAGCTCGTCAGCACCTGCAAAGAGACACAGAGCAGGGTCAGAGCGAGCAGGGAGCCCCTCCCCAGCCTTGTCACAGCAGAGTCCGCGCCCGGCAGCAGGGATCCGCGCCCAGAGCCATGAGACGGGGACGTGCCCAGAGCTGCCTCGTGGAGCCACCTCCTCACCTCTCAGGGCCTCACACGGGGCTGTCAGTGCTGCAGCGCTCGCCATTTTATCACCACGCTGCCATTTGGGGGTTCACCTGTCTCGTGATAACAGGATGGAAGGCGCCAAGTCACCGAGTTTCCCTGAGTCCAAATGGTGCCAGCTCCTGTCACTGTCAGTGGGGCTGGACCTGGTGAGATGCTGCCATCTCCCGACAGTCTGTCAGCATGTGGGGGAGTCACTCCACCTGAGCAAAGATGGCTGCCAGCTCCCACTGTTTGCAATGGGACTGAAGCCCACAGCGAACATGGATGCCCCTGGGTGGCTCAGGGGCTGGACAGGACCCAGGGACTGAGGTGGGCAGCAGAGACCCTGTGAAAGGAGGGTGGGGAGTGAGGGGAGCAGGGCACTGGGGGGCCAGGAGGCAGATTCAGGGGTTACAAGGGAATGGGGTAAAGACAATGACTGGGCAGGGGAGAGGAGAGGAGAGGAGAGGAGAGGGGGTTTGGAGCAGGGGGCAGGAGGCACAGCGGGGAGCAGGGTCTGGAAAGGGGGAGCAGGGAGCCAGAGTGAGGAGGGTGAGTCTGGAGTGGGGGGCGGCAGAGAGGTCGCAAAGGGGGCAGGAGGGAGTTAACAGGGAGGGAGCAGAGAGGGTCAGGAGGGAGGGGAGGGGACAGGGATCTGCAATGGGGCAGGATGGGGCAGTGCAGATGGAGCAGAAGGAGTCTGGGGTGCCGGGAGAGGAAAGAGTGTGGGGTAAGAGTGAGCAATCAGGGGCAGGAGGGAGAGAGGAAAGGAGAGTGGGGTGGGGGCAGAAGGAGGGATGAGGAGAAGAGGGGCTCTGAAAGGGGGGAAGGAGGAGAGGGGTGGGGATGGGTGACCTTGTGCAGGGCAGGAGAGAGGGGGCCTGAAGCAGGGCAGCAAGAGTGTGGGGAGGGGAGAGGGTGTGGAGCAGGGATGAGAGAGAGGGAGACAGTCTGGAGCAGGGGGCAGGATGGAGGAGGGGGGCTGGAGGGGGCAGTCTGGGGCTGGTGGAGACGGGGGAGTATTGGGGAGGGGAATGGGGTCAGGAGCAGGGAGGGGAATGGGGTCAGGAGTGGGGGCAGGCGGTGAGGGGTGGAAGGAGAGGGGAGGGGCTCTGGGGGGGGATGTGCTACCCAGTCTCAGGCAGAGAAGCTGAGGAATCAGGCAGGGAATTGTGGCTCTTTGCAAAAGGCTAAACCAATCCCGCCCTGTCTCGGTGCAGGACAGTGGAGGTGAGCGGCTGGTGTCCGTGTGCAGGTCTCCGATATCTCGGCCTGTAACTCACCCCGAACAGCAGCACAAGTTCTGTGTGCGAGTGTGAGCCCGGCTGTGTTCATTAGCTCAGTGGGTCTCCAACTCGTTCCCAGCCAGCCCTACGTCTGCCAGAGGCAATGGAGCAGGAGGGGAGAGTGAAGGCAGCGCTGGGCCATGGCCGGCAGTGCCCGTCTCCGGGTGAGCAGAGGGTAAGCGCAGTCTGCAGCTGAGCAGCCAGGCAGAGTTGTGCCGTTTGGGTGCATTGAAGGTGACGTTGCAGCCTGCAATTCGCACCCCGCTCTGGCCGAGGAGCCGAGGGGAGTTCAAATGTCCAGAGACAGACTGAATAACGGGAATGGCTGGTCTTTACAGGCTCATGATTCTTGATCTGTGGAGCTTGCCCCACCGGAGCTTCCTCCCCACACCTGCCCCACACATTTCCCTCTGCCATGGAGCCCTTCCCGCCCTCCTCCCCTGGACTCCTCCCTCTTCTCTTCTCTCCTTTCCACCTAGCCCCTCTGCCTGCATGTCCAGGCTGCTCTCCCCCAGCTGAGCAGCACACTCTGCCACATGCACTGCCAGTGGCTTTTCTCCCAGTAGCCAGCTCTGAGTTCCACACACACCCCAGTTGTCTCTGGAGCCGTTTCCATCTCTGGTGTTTGTGGAGAGGCCAAGCTGGCTGCTGGGAGAGAGGCAGTTAACAGGCAATGTGAGGATGGGCCACTGCCTGCCACACAATCCTGTGGCCTCTGGCTGGGAGAATGGTCCCCAGGACAGATGTGAAGACCCAGGACTGTCCCTGGGAGTGTGAATGAGTATAGGCATGATTGCAATGCCCATGAGTGATGGCTACATGCTGATTTCCACCGCCACCCCTGGAACAGGCTGGATGCAGCGGTGGGTGGCTGAGCCAGGGACAGCACCTTCATGGAGCCTCCATGGAGCTTAGAGAACGGGGCAGTTCATTGCATCGCTCAGTGATGTTCCCGGGTGGCAGGGCCCCGGGCTGTGACACTACTGTAGCTAAGTGCACACAAAGTGCTGTTTCCCTGCACACAGCAGAAACTAACAACAATCTGCAGTTTCCTTGCTCAGAAATCCCCCAGCCTGCCCCTGCAGCGAGCTCCAACAGGCTTTGTTTGTTTGCTCCCTTCCAGGATCCTGCTCACAACTCCTTCTCCTGGCTTCTCCCTCCAACAGACACAGTCTGACTCCAGTATCCTAGCCCCTGCATGGCACCAAGGGAAACCTCTGGGTTCTCTCTGACCTGACTAGCAGCCAGTGCCTTGGGCGGTACCCCACTGCTTGCAACTATAGTTCGTACATAAAGGACCTTGATTGCTCTGTTGCTGGAGCCTAAATGAGAGTGCTTAGCCCTGTCATTGGCTTTCCCGAGTGTGTGTGCTTCTCTTTGGATCCATGACCCACCGATGGCAGCCATGAGCACCTTTCCCGATAACAATCACAATTATAGACTGGACGTATCATATACCTGCACCATTTCTGTGACCCGAAATGGAATAATGACCCACACCCAGCACTCTGAACAGCGGGGAAGTTCATATCTGGGTCGGGGGGTGAGAACCGTGGCTTTCCTCCATCCCTGATATTTTCTCATTTGTTTGCCAGGACCCCACATAAATACACACATTTGTTTTTCTGCACAATTTTAAAGGGTCAGTAATTGTGAAACTCGATCGTTTGGCAAGGAGCATTGGGGCACTGAAGGAAAGAGAAAAAGTAGCTACATGGTGATATCCCCTACACTGTAAACTCCCCAACATGACTGTGTCTGCGTCACATGAAGCAAATTCAGATTTCCCACAGAATATAAAAAAAATCTCTAGGGGATCACGCACATTTGCTCATAAATCCAACAATAATTCCTCCAAGCTAAACATGTGCTTGGCATCTCTATATGACACTATCCCTCAAATAACTGCAATCATTTATTCCTCACACAGCAGCAATTGCCCATCTCCTGCACGGTCAGTCTGATCACCGCCGAGTCACCGTAGAATGCTTCACTTTTCGGTCATGTGCAGCTGCACCTGGGCTCTAACCCCAGCACCTTATATGTGAACTTTTGTGGGAATTTGAAATACAAACACCAAGTAACCTGCTGGATGGTCTGTTTACTCAGGATTTTCTGGGTATCATCCCCCAACTCACTGCACAGTTACTGAGTTGTCTGCAATACACGTTAGGGCAGGTTTTTCTCAAAGACAATAATTTAGGCTCATATTTCTGATGATAAACTTCAGCTTCAGTTTCTCAGGCTGGCGCAGCAGCACATGGGGTTCCCATGAACCAGCTACAGCTGTGCAGTTCACTCCCCTGCCCTGCCAGGCACCTGGGTCATTCTCATGCTGTTAACACCAGCACAACAGATTCCAATCACTGCATTATTTAAATCAGATCTGGGACCCGCTTTAGTTCTAAGCCAATCTTGGATCAGTTTTGGAGTCTTTGGGCCAGATTCATTTCCTGTGTTGCACCTGCCTGTGCTGCCGTAACCCAGGGTCTGGGTCCCCTCACTGGTGTTACGTCTGCCCGGAGCTGGGACACAGCATGGCAAAGAGCCTGCAACCCCTCCCTGCCCTCCAGTCCTGTGCTGGGGGAATGAGAGCAGCCCTGAAACTGGGCAGGGGCAGCCTGGAGGGAATGAAACCAATATGGCCGTGAGATGCCCTGATACAGCACCTCTGCCGTGAAGCTTGTGCTGGTCGGGCTTCTCTAGGCTCCAGCTAGGATTCAAAGCTTCTCTGCTCCCACAGAAACCCTGGGGCAGGGAGGCAGGGCTCCTTCAGGGTAAATCTTCCTGCTGGCACAACTTCCAGTACCCTTGTGTGCACAGGGCATTGCACACTGCACAACAACACACACACACACACTCACTCACACAGAACCCCTTTGTGGGAGGAATCAGTTCTGGGCTCATTTGGGTCAAATCCTGCTCACCTCACACATGCAAATCTTCCACTGGCTGCAGTGAGTGCCTGGGGGAGTGAGGAGCCAGGACTTGGCCCTTGGAGCTGTTGGCTTTGGACCAAACAGATATTTCTGCTGGATCCCAAATTACAGATGTATTTATTTGGAGTTAAAATACTAAAGTGAGGCCTAGCCAAGGCTCTAGGCACCCGGACAGCATTGACAGCACACGCAAATCCCAGCAGCATCGACCATTTCAACAAAAACTCAGCCAGCCGGACACCTACAGAAACTCCTTCCCACCCCTCTCTCGGTATGTCAGGCACAGCCTGGGTCCTCCCCAAATGCCCCATCAGAAACCTGTGTTTGCCAGTGTGCCAGGAAGTCATTAAATCTGGGCTATTTTGGCCAAAAGGGAAAAGCAAGTTCCAGACTCCATTCATCCATTTCTGTTATAAAAGGGGAACCAGCTCAGACATCTATGCTGTCCGCAGATGTGGCAGTAGGGCACAAAGGGAGAGAGATGATCCCTCAGGGAGGCCAGGCCCAGGTCATTTAGGACTTTATAAATCACAACAAACACCTTAACCTCCACCCAGAGATGGGCAGCTGGAGCAGATCCTGTAGCAGTGCTGTAACACGCTCCCAGTGAGACACTCGCTCAGTAAGTGAACTGCCACGCACCAGCCTCAGTCTCTGAATGGTTTTAAAGTGCAGCCCCTTGTAGAAGTCACTGCAATAATCTAAATTCGAGGTAACAGAAGCCTGGGTAACAGTGGCAGGGTCTGCACCTGACAGGAAAGGTCACAAACTCCTAGCCAGACACAGACGGTCAAAAGCTGACTGTAAAAATTACCATCCTAGTTCCCGTTAACCCAGCTCCCCATCTTAACTAAAGAGCAGACTTACCTGCTGCGTCCTGACTTGTGAGGAGAAGAAGCCACAGCACCGGAGTGCAGAGATGTCCCTTCATTGCCAGCCTGACGTGCTCTCCCCTCCTCTCACTACACTGGCTGCACCTGAACACCCGGCCAGGGCTCCTCTGAGTCTGACAAGTGATAACAAAGCCACGGAAGGGAAATATATAGATTCAGAGGCTGGCACCAGCTGCCAGAAGGAACCAATAGCAAACCCACCTGCCTTTTTAGTTATTATCAGTGGTTTTATCTGAGAATTTCTGCAGCTAAAACATCCAATAAAACTTGAAAGCAACAAACATCACCATATATGAGTGATGAGCCCCCTCCTGACGTCAGGTTTACCACAGCCTCAGAGCATCGTGTAACCCCCTCCCTCCTCCCTTCCTTCCCCCCTCCTCATCTCTGGTGCGGGAGAGAAAAGTTCTGTACAAACTGTATCTGTGCTGTGTCTCACCCAATAGATTCTATAGCGTATTAAACATGAACAGGGATTCATTAGAGGCTGGTAATTTCATAAACTAATGAAGAAATCCCCTGTGCCACAGGTGATCATCACCAGACCAACTCCCGGTGTAGGGCACGGCCTATTGTAGACAAGGACAAGTCACGAGAACTAGGTTGTGCCACTCAGATCAGCTGTTGTAGAAAAGGAATTACCCCAGCGCCATCTGTAACACTGATAGTTCTTAGTGCTCTCTGCACAGTCCATGGCCATGTGTGATAGCCGTCGTCTTTGAGGTTTCCTGCCTAGACCATGGTCATTAGTAGTAGAAACAGAGCTTAGCGCTTCCTGAGTAGGCCATGACTCTCTCTTGCAGTAGCAGGCTGTCCTGTCCTGCACACACCAGGCCCATCAGTGCTGTCAGGATGAGGAAGTCTCCTTGGAAACAAGTTGACTTCATTCATGTGAGACAGACAATAAATGAGCAGACGCAAGGCAAGGGGCATTTAGAACAGAATCACGACTGGCTAACACCACACTTACCTCAGGCTGTTCTCTAAAGAGAACTCTTGAAAATACTTGGATAAAGGGAAATGTTTTTAATTCTTTACCTTTCCATTTTCTCCCATACTGCCCTTCCTGTATGCTTGCAGTGTCTACCTGATCCTCCTTCAGCTCCGTCCTTCACACTCAGTTCAGTTGTGATTCTGGGACATGACTCAACAAAGAATGGATTGACAGGTGATTGGGTGTGGCTGTGCCTCTTCCTTCCCTCTCCTTATTTTTACCCTCCTCCCTGCCCCAGTCCTACCATTCCCCCTCACTCTGCTTTTCCCCTACTTAAAAAACAAGAACAACAAAACAGGAAATTGACCCAATTATCACCATGAGAATTAGTTTCTGTTATTTCTCCCATCTTCAATCCTGGATGTTCTTGAGGAAGCCTGACAGTAAACTTTCTGGAGCTGGGAGTGGGTCTGTATCTGTAACCTGAATGGGCCTTTGCTGTATTACCAAAAGAAAGAAGCGGGCTAAACAAGTTAAAAAACTAAACCAACTTAGCTTAGCATGGAAGTGAAGGCATAAATAAAAATTATATATATATGGCAAGATGTAGACAGGTTAGGTGATAGTAATGAGTATATATGAGCAGTTAGGAACTGTAGAAAATTGATAAAGGAAGCAAAGGCCTATAAGGAGAAATCTATGGCCAGCAGAATTAAGAACAATTAAAAGGAAAGTGTAAAGTATATTAGCAACAAAAAGAATCCTAAAAATGGTATCGGTCCATTACTGGATGGCAATGGTAGAATTATCGATAGGAATTCAGAAAGAGCGGAGTGTTGACTGTATATTTTTGTTCTGTATTTGGGAAAAAGGTCAGATGATTTAATCATATCACCTGAGGATGAGGATGATAAAGAAGAAATCCAGAAGAATGTTAAAAAGCAATTGCTGTTAGACATTTTAAAAGCTGCAGGTCTGGAGACGTTGCATCCAAGAGTTTTAAAAGAGGTGGCCAAGAAGCTTATGAATCATTAAGATTGGTTTTCAATAACATTTGGAACACTGGGGAAGTTCCAAAAGTCTGGGAGAAAGCTCATGTTGTGCCAGTAATTAAAAAGTGTAAAGCGCATGACCAAGGTAATTGTAGGCCTGTCAGAGTGACATCATTCAGGCAAAATAATGGACACTTCTGATATAGGACTCAATTAACAAAGAATTAAATGAGTGTAACAGAATTAATGCCAATCAACATGGATTTATGGAAAATGGATATTGTGAAATTAACTCGATATCTGGTTTGGTGAGATTACAAAGTTTGTTGATAAATAGTGTCATTGTGGTAATGGATTAAACACTGGCCAGCTGACAGGTGTAGCCTTTGATAAGTTTAAGGTGAAAATTGCACAAGTCACTAACAGGAGGTTCTTTACTCAGGCAGCTACCTAAGATTACTATCTAGTGAGATTGGTGAATCACACAAATAGGAACAGGGAGACGCCAAGCAAATCCAAGCATAAGCACAAAAACATATGCATATACCAAAACACTCCAAGGCTGACATAGTCACAACCTCAGGGAGACCATTAGAGATAAAGATGAAGAGAACAATAAGTGGCGAGCACAATAAGAGGCAGTGACGATCTGATTCCCACCTTCCTGTCATACCGCTGTCCCAACTAGGGTTGGTCTGACCACCTTTTTATAAGAGACACAAGGTAGGTGAGGTCATATCTGACACTGCAAACATCTTTTATGCCCTTTTTCCTTACATCCTCCACACATCTGGGACCATTTTATATTTAGGTCACAGCTCCCTCCTCTGGTGTCCTTGTGTATTCCAAACTACATATTGCAAACTATTGCTAAATCTTATAACCTTTGGTTAATCAGTCATGCTAATTCCTTTGCTACATAGACTATTATAACTACTACCAGGCCTCAGCTTATTGGCAAGTCTACCTTGGTTGTTATACAGCTTCTTATGTACACCTACTTGCATGTCTTGCATTACAGCCCTAATAGCTTCTATTTTACTATCCTGAAGCATTTTAATATTCCTCAGTACATAATACATAAATGTAATCTTGCACCCTCAGATCATGGGTTATGGGTAATACAGAACTCGAAATATAACTGTAAATAGGGATTTATCGTCGAGTGAGTGTGTTTCTACCATCAATGACCTGGAAGAAAAAATAAAGTTATCAATGATAAAGTTTGCAGATGACATAAGATTGGGGGAGAAGTAAATAATGTAAGGGGCAGGTCACTGATACAGAATGATCTGGGTCACTTGGTAAACTGGACACAAGGAAATAATGTTTGTTTCAGTAGCGTCAAATGTGAAGTTATACATCTAGGAACAAAGAAACTAGGCCATACTTACAGGACGAGGGTCCATATCCTGGGAAGCAGTGACCCTGACAAAGATTTAGGGGTCACGGTGGATAAGCAGTTGAACATGAACTCCCTGTGTGATGCTATGACCAAAAGAATTAATGCATCCTTGGATGTATAAAGAAGGAAATATTGAGTAGGAGTAGGGAGGTTCCATTATTTCTGTAGTTGGCACTGGTGCGACTGCTCCTAGAGAAATGTGTCTAGATCTGGTGCCCCATATTTAAGAAGGATTATCAAAGAAGGTTAGGGGGTGACTTCATCACAGTCTACAAGAACCTACATGAAGAATAAAACTTTGATAAGAGGCTCTTAAATCTTGCAGACAAAAGTATAACAGGATCCAATGGCTGGAAGGTGAAGATAGATAAATTCAGGTTAGAAATAAGGCACACATATTTAACAGTGGGGATAATCAAGCCCTGGAATGACTTACCGAAGGCTGTGGTGAATCCTCCATCATTGGCAAATTTTTAATTCAAGGTTGGATTTTTTCTGAAAGTTATGCTGTGTTCAAATGGCAATTAATTCAGGGAAGTCCTGCGGTCTGTGCTGGATAGGTCAGGCTAGATGAATGCAATGGTCCTTTCTGTGTGCCAGACAACATCCTACGTGATCAATGGAATTTTGCTTCACTTTTGCCTCACAGGAGAACAATGTCTATAATCAGTGAGGTTCTAGGAACGAAGATGCATGTCATATTTCCTACCTCCTCTCCCTGAAAAGAACGGGAGGAAAGGAAAGGGACTTATCACAGAGTGACTGGCCCCTGTTAGTGGAAATGGGCCCAGCACCACCTCTCACACAATGAGCTCACATCCCCAGGTGGGAAGACTGGAAAAGGTCAGGTGACAAGTGGGTCATATGACACAATTAGTTTTTATTTAGCCCAGCAGCATGTACAGAAAAGGGGGGTAGCAGTGGTAGATGGCTGCAGAAACTGCAGAAAGCAAGAAGGCTCCAGCAGGAGACCCTGAGGTGGAGCGGGGAAAGGACTCCAGCTATGGGTGTGACCTGCTACGGCAGAGAAGAGGCCAGGCTCCAGGAAAAGTCCTGGGAGTCAGCGCTCTGGTAGGGAATGAGAAAGACATTGTTTAGTGGAGTGTGAATTCCAGGGGGTGCAGGAGACCGGTTTTGTTTGTGTTGAACTTGGACTCCCAGTGGGAAATATCCCAGAGAGTCAGTTCTCACCTGAGAGTGAGCACAACTGGGAGCTGAGCGCAGGAGGGGCGGAAGCCCTTTACTTTACATCAATTTGAGACTTCGTATTTCCCCAGGTATTTGCACATGAAGTATCCTGAAGGCTGCTGAACTCAGAGAGTGACCCAGCCAGAGGGTGAGCGACACGAAACCTCGGGAGAGACAGAAAACCCAGTTGGGGAGACACAGAGGCAGAGGCACCTGCAGAGCCATCCCCAGCCATGCCCCGGTGCTCAGGAAGCAGCGACCGTGTTGCAGGGACACTGGGAACGCACTGACCTGAATAGTAGAGCTGGGTGGGAAGCGGTTTTCCCATCCTGCAAATTTTCAAAATCTAACATTTATATCCCCTCCCAGATTGGGACCGTAGACTGGTGCTGCCCCATCCTGGCCTGGGCGTGCCCTTGTGGTCTTGGGTGGCCCTTCAGTTTCCCTTCAGTTTCCAGCTGGGGTTATCAGAAATAATCCACTCCGCGGTGGTGGAATTAGGTGTCAGACGTGTGCCCCTCTTCTCCTGCCCCCAACACAATGCGTTGTCCACGTTGCATGTGGCTGTACAGGCTGCGCAGGTTGTGTGCAGGTGGCCTGCTCAGGGCACATCTGCCTGTGCCAGCTCATACAGTTGTCCACTGAACACATCACTGCAGAGTTGTCCAGGGCCTGCTCTGGCTGCAGGCTGTGGTGCTCTGGAGAACAGTGCAGCCCTGGAGCTGACATTTGTGCTTGTGGAGCTGGTGCTGTACTGGGCTGTGCACTGGTCATGGAGCTGGAGGTTGCCCCCTCTGGCCACTGGGTCTATCAGCAGCACCAACAGTAACTGCTCCTGATCCTTCTTCCTCTGGGCATGCTTGAGGAATTGGCTCAACATTCTCTCCTCCCACTGAGCGCCCCATTCCTCCTTCGCCTGCTGGTACTGCCGGGCGCCATCGGTCCTGCAGTGCGTGTTGCTGGACACCTCATCCCTGGCCCTCTTCCTTTCCCCTGGCTGACTGAGGGTCCTGTCCCAAAGAGCCTGAGGGAGAGGGCAGGTCCAGCTGAGGTGAGCGTGCCGGCCCAGAGGATGCAGAGCATATCATACCTTTGTCCACTGGGGGGAAAAAGCATCTCCCATTATATGTTTTGCATCGTGGCAAGGCCACAGATTGATGCTTTTATCACCTGGGTATGTTCTGATTCCATCTTTATTCACTGGCCTGCTGAGAAGCTCCTGCTGTCCATATTTCCAGCCCACAGACCCACTATGGGAGCAATGACGGATGAAATTCATTTAGAAAAAAGGAAAATACAAAATGTTGGGCCTCGCTGTAGCGTTGGGGAGTGTATCGTGATCTGTCTGGGTTAAAAAAAGAATGAGATAAGTTCATGGAGGACGGGTCCGTCAGTGGCTAGTAGCCAAGATGATCAAGGACTCAACCCCAGGCTCCAGGTGTCCCTAAACCTCTCATTGCTAGAAACTGACGCTGGATGTCGGGGGATGGATCACTCGATAAAATGCATGTTCTATTTCATTCCCCCTGAAGCATCCGGTACCAGCCACCACTGGAAGAGAGGATGCTGGGATAGCTGGACCAGTGTTCTGACCCAGCATAGCCATTCTTCTGTTCTGTCTCTGAGTCGATCAGACTAGCTCGAAGGCCAGGGAGCCAACTGCGTACGTGGTGAAGATGAGATTCTGTGTCAGACATCTGCAAGCAACCTCTTACCAAGGGGACCCGACATGGGTGGTGCGTGAACTGCCCATTTGCGAGGCTAGACCCCTGTCCCCGCCCCTTCTGTCAGTGACTCGCCCCCTCTCCCGCTGGACCCTGTCCAGGCCCCTGCAGTGCCAGAGGTGTCCTACCTTGCCTCCTCCGTCCATTCTGCACCCCACGTACCCCTTATGGAGTGACTGGTATATCATTCATGTTCACCCTTACAGTGTAGCTGTGTATTGTCCAATGCAGGATATGTCATGGAAGGTGTTTCTGGAATGCTCATGACATACTGAACATTGTTGTTGTGGTAGTGCGTTTCCTGCACTGTCACAGATGTACAGCTGTGAAACTCTGCTGTGTGATATTCCCAAATGTGTGTCTCATCTGGCTTGAACAGATCCAGGCAAACACAAAGCAAAGTGAGGGTACACGCCTCGCAGAGGCATCACACAGGAACAATGGACTGGCCTGAGCACCTGATAAGGCAACACACCTTTGACTGAAGTGGAGGAAATCATGCCCGTTGCCGGACATGGCTGATCACCTGACCCCAGGGGGTGATGAGGAAACATGTTAAAGACAAGGGCATTTATTGTCTCTGGAGCTCTCCCTTGGAACCCATCTACAAAGCAAGAACAAGAAACTGACAGACGGTCCACGGCGGGGAGCCCTGGCTGAGGGAGTCAGCCAGTCTGTGTGGGAAGATTAACCATCAAAACTGTCTGGCTACTGAAGTGTTACATGTAGCTTAGTATGCAGTTTGCTTTATTTCTTACTGATCAATCTGACTCGTATTAATCTGGCTGATAATCATTTAAAAACTCTCTCTACTTAATACAATTATTTGTTTCTTTTATCTAAAGCAGTGCATGTGGTTTGGCTGTGTGTAGAGCATCCGCAGGCAGGACTTGAGGAACCACCTCCCCCGGGGGTGCACACATCCCAGCTCCCGGAGAGGTGAGCGAGCTGAGACACCCCACTAACCTCACACAGGGAGGAGCCACGTCCCCCCGTTCCCAACGTCTCCCTCGTTATCACTACTCCAATGCAGCAGCAGGGCCAGGAGCTGGAGCAGGACACCCAGCCAGTGAGAGGAGCTCAACCAACCAACCAGGTCCTCGCAGCTGCCTGATAACTCTGTTATAACCTTCCCCCAGGCAGTTTGAAAACCAATATGCTCAAGCCACCCAGCTGTGCAGGCTGATGGTGGGCTTCCAGTTCCCACGTCTGTACCTGGGACTCTGCCATGCTCTCATGCACGGTCACCCCCCCCTCACTTCCTGCAGTGTGAAAATGAGACACTCCACGTTGGGAAGTGTGGCATGGGGACAGTGCGCTCTGTGCTCAGGGCAGCAGTGAATGCCTGGTCAAGTGTCTCACAGCAAGCGGATGTAGAGGGCGTATTGCAGGGCCTGTGGTTTGTACCCGTGGCTAGTGGCACAGCTGCTTCAGAGGCTTGATGCTCTCCCTGCACTGCCCACCACCCCAGTGGAAGCCCCCCTCCGCCAGCCTCTTTGACGTGGTCTCACAGAGGTGGATGTTCCTGGAGCTGCTGCTGAAATCATGATCTTTGCTGTGCTCACACCAGGGCTTAACCAGCTCCTTGGAGTGCTGCTCCTGCCAGCCAGCAGCAGCTGGTGGGGTGGGCATCTTCTAGGCTGCTGGGCAGAGCTGGACAGACCCTGGAACAGGCCCTCTGGGAAATGCAGGGTTAAATGCCCACCAAGGACATATAAACCAATCAGGCTTCTGGGGTTTGGTGAAGACACTAGAAATTTAGCAGGCAATAGCTGCAGACGTCCTTGTAGATGGCACAAAGAAAATCAGTCTGGGTTGGGCCTAGTTCTGAGAATTCACAAAGTGGATGTGACGGATATTGCACCCCCATGCTGTGTCTGTGGTGCCATATTGTATTGGAGGTTTGTAGCATGAAAAGTTGCACCAGCCATTGCACTGAGATAGGCCAGACAGCCTGGGCTGTAGAACATTCAAACCACTTTAAAATGAGGCAATTTATGTATTACTATCTGTAGTAGCGTAGTGTTCCAAAGGCTCCTGAAATGAGCAGGGTGAAACTGTGTTATGGGTTGAGTTAAAACTCCACCGAGATAGATCAGTGTGAACTCACCCTGCAGTTAACACAGCTGTAAGCATAAGCACCCCCTGAGATAAAAGGTGTCTGTGAATCCACCCAGGAGCTTTTAGCTGGATATTGTTTTAGGTAGGGGAGTAGGGGGAGGAGAGTTCATACAGAAACTGAGAACAGACAAGAACAGACAGAGAGCAGAGACAGAAGAGCCGAGCAGTAACCTGTGAGTGAGCACAGTGTGACCTTGGGAAAGCAAGAGAGAAATACTGAAAAAATGGTTTTGGAGGTGACACACCTCAGAAATGTTCCCTTCAGGCAGGGTAACAGGCACCTATCTCCCTGTCAGGCCATTTGCGTATTGGGTATTGTCTGCCTCACCACAGAGGCCTGTCTGCAGGCAGAACCAGAGCAAGTCAAAAGATTGTGAAATCTACAAGGGAGAAAATCTGCAGAAAGAAAGAAAACATCAGGGTTGCTGCTAGAAGAGAGACGGTGGGAGCAGGCCTCAGAGGCTTACAGGAAGCCCGGCAATAGATTGCGGTGTGCAGTTGCTCTAACAGGATACGACCCATGGACACGATGCGCAGCTCAATTGCCTCATTCTTGGACTGGTCTCCTTCTTTCAAACCTCAAGTTCTACAGCCCAGGCTGTGTCCTATCTCAGACTGGCTTAGAAATCATGATTCTGGTGCAACTTTTCATGCTACAAACCTCCAATACAATATGGCTCCAGACACAGCATGGGGGTGCAATATCCGTCTACATCCACTTTAGCAGATTCCTGTAGGCCCAACCCAGACTGATTTTCTTTGTGCCATCCTCTTAAAGGACGTCTGCAGCTATTCTCCTGCTAAATTTCTAGTGTCTTCACCAAACCCCAGAAGCCTGATTGGTTTATATGTCATGTGTGGGCATTTAACCCCTGCACATTCCCCAGAGGGCCTGTTCCAGGGTCTGTCCAGCTCTGGCAGCCTAGAAGATACCCACCCAAAACCATATGCTGCTGGCTGGCAATATTTCTCTAGCACTCCCAGGAGCTGGTTAAGCCACTCTGAGAGCACAGCAAAGATCATGATTTCAGCAGCAGCTCCTGTAACATCCACCTCTGTGAGACCACGTCAAGAGGCTGGCGGAGGGGGCTTCCACTGGGGTGGTGGGCAGTGCAGGGGAGAGTTCAAGCCTCTGAAGCAGCTGTGCCACTAGCCACGGGTACAAACCACAAATAGGCCCATTTAAAGCCAATGTTCTACATCCGCTTGCTGTGAGACACTTGACCAGGCATTCACTGCTACAAACCTCAGAGCACAGAGCGGGACTGTCCCCATGCAACTTCCCAACGTGGAGTGTCTCATTTTGCCATCTGCAGGAAGTGAGGGGGGTGACCGTGCATGAGAGCATGGCATATGTCCTTGGTACAGACGTGGGAACTGGAAGCCCACCATCAGCCTGCACAGCTGGGTGGCTTGAGCATATTGGTTTTCAAACTGCCTCGGGGAAGGTTACAACAGAGTTATCAGGCAGCTGCGAGGACCTGGTTGGTTGGTTGAGCTCCTCTCACTGGCTGGGTGTCCTGCTCCAGCTCCTGGCCCTGCTGCTGCATTTGGGTAGTGATAACGGGGGGAGACGTTGGGAACGGGGGGACCGTGGCTCCTCCCTGTGTGAGTTGAGTGGGGTGTCTCAGCTCGCTCACCTCTCCGGGAGCTGGGATGTGTGCACCCCCGGGGGAGGTGGTTCCGCAAGTCCTGCCTGCGGATGCTCTACACACAGCCAAACCACATGCACTGCTTTAGATAAAAGAAACAAATAATTGTGTTAAGTACAGAGAGTTTTTAAATGATTATCAGCCAGATTAATATGAGTCAGATTGATCAGTCAGAAATAAAGCAAACTGCATACTAAGCTACATGTAACACTTCAGTAGCCAGACAGTTTTGATGGTTAATCTTCCCACAGACTGGCTGACTCCCTCAGCCAGGGCTCCCCGCCGTGGACCGTCTGTCAGTTTCTTGTTCTTGCTTTGTAGATGGATTCCAAGGGAGAGCTCCAGAGACAATAAATGCCCTTGTCTTTAACATGTTTCCCCATCACCCCCTGGGGTCAGGTGATCAGCCATGTCCGGCAACGGGCATGATTTCCTCCACTTCAGTCAAAGGTGTGTTGCCTTATCAGGTGCTCAGGCCAGTCCATTGTTCCTGTGTGATGCCTCTGCGGCGTGTACCCTCACTTTGCTTTGTGTTTGCCTGGATCTGTTCAAGCCAGATGAGACACACATTTGGGAATATCACACAGCAGAGTTTCACAGCTGTACATCTGTGACAGTGCAGGGGAAGCACTACCACAACAACAATGTTCAGTATGTCATGAGCATTCCAGAAACCCCTTCCATGACATATCCTCGCTGGACAATACACAGCTACACTGTAAG
>NW_027132875.1:0-52024 GCF_026122565.2 Emydura macquarii macquarii | reverse complement strand
TTAAGTTGGAAGGGACCTCAGGAGGTATCTAGTCCAACCCCCTGCTCAAAGCAGGACTAACCTCAGCTATATCATCCCAGTCAGGGCTTTGTCAAGCCGCAGCTTAAAAACCTCTGAAGATGGAGATTCCACCACCTCCCTAGGTAACCCATTCCAGTGCTTCACCATCCTCCTAGTGAAAAACTTTTTCCTAATGTCCAACCTAGACCTCCCGCCCTGCAACTTGAGACCGTTGCTCCTTATTCTGTCATCTGCCACCACCGAGAACAGCCTAGCCCCATCCTCCCTGGAACCCCCTTTCAGGTAGTTAAAGGCTGCTATCAAATCCCCCCTCATTCTTCTCTTCTGCAGACTAAACAAGCCCAGTTCCCTCAGCCTCTCCTGATAAATCTTGTGCTCTAGCCCCCTAATCATTTTTGTTGCCCTCCGCTGGACTTTCTTCAACTTGTCCACATCCTTTTTGTAGTGGGGGGCCCAAAACTGGACACAAGACTCCATATGTGGCCTCACCAATGCCGAATAGAGGGGAATAATCACTTCCCTCAATCTGCTGGCAATGCTCCTACTAATGCAGCCCAATATGCTATTAGCCTTCTTGGCAACCAGGGCACACTGCTGACTCATATCCAGCTTCTTATCCACTGTTACCCCCAGGTCCTTCTCTGCAGAACTGCTGCCTAGCTCGTCGGTCCCCGGTCTGTATCAGTGCATGGGATTCTTTCATCCTAAGTGCAGGACTTTGCACTTGTCCTTGTTGAATCTCATCAGATTTCTTTTGGCCCAATCCTCCAGTTTGTTTAGGTCCTTCTGTATCCTATCCCTACCTTCCAGGGTATCTACCACTCCCCCCAGCTTAGTGTCATCTGCAAACTTGCTGAGGGTGCAATCTACCCCATCCTCCAGATCATTGATGAAGATGTTGAACAAAACCGGCCCCAGGACCGACCCCTGGGGAACTCCGCTTGTGACCGGTTGCCAGCTAGACATGGAGCCATTGATCACTACTCGTTGAGCCCTATGCTCTAGCCAGTTCTCTATCCATTTTATAGTCCATTCATCCAACCCATACTTCTTTAACTTGCTGTCCTTGATCTCATACCCCCAGGAGTAATTCCTGGAGCTGCCCCTGGACACCACATGGTCATTGCTGTGGGTGACTTTCTGCAATAAGCCCCTCTGGGAAGAAACCTCCTCCCCATCTTTACAGAAGATGATGCAGGTGGCTGGGGCCCTGGAGAACATAGTGCACTGGAGCCGTACGGAGACCTCCGGCCGGGCAGACATTTGTCTCAGGTAGAGGGTGGGGGCTTGGGGAACGCCTGGGAAGGGGAATGGGTCACAGCTGTCAGTGGTCATAGCCATAGGTGACCTTCTCATTAAACCTGTCTGGGATGAAACCCCTTCCTGTCCTTATAGAAGAGGACGCGCGTGGCCAGGGTCTGGGGGAGCATGGCGCACTGGAGCAGCATGGAGTCCCCTGGCCGGGCGAATGTTGGGTTCAGGTAGAGGGTGGGGGCAGGGAAAGTGTCTCCTTCCCCGCCCCAGCGGTGCACCAGGCCGCTGCCCAGGCAGCCAGCAAAAAATGCAGCCACCACTGAAAAGCCGTGTCCCGGCTAGGCTGGATGCAGGGTCGCTGGGCCCAGCTCCCTGGCCCAGGTCAAACAGGAGCTCAGCCTGGGTGATCTAATGATTCCTTCTGGCTGTACTCAGTCAAACGCTCCCGGTTGTCCCTCTGCCAGTCACCCTCATCAAATTCCCGCGAGGCTGAGCAGGGCTGAGCTGATATGGTCTCACTCACTCACTCACACACACTCTCACACACACACACACCCTTACCGGTGACGCTGAGGTGCTTGGCAGGGCTGAGCTGGGATCTGGTCACCCGGTTGTGGCTGTCCTTGCTCTCGTACCCACAGGAGTAATTCCCGGCGCTGCCCCTGGACACCACATGGTCATAGTCGTAGGTGAGTTTTCCCATTAAGCCCTTCTGGGTCGAAACCTCCTCCCCGTCCTTACAGAAGATGATGCGGGTGGCTGGGGAGGACATGGAGCACTGGAGCCGCACGGAGACCCCCGGCCGGGCAGACGTCCGGCTCAGATAGAGGATGGGGGCCGGGAGGGTGCCTGGGAAGGGGAATTGGTCAGAGCTGTGAATGGGGGTGTCGGTGGCTCCCTGGCCGGGAGCTCAGCCGGGCTGAGCTGGGATCTGGTCACCCGGTTGTGGCTGTCCTTGCTCTCGTACCCACAGGAGTAATTCCCGGCGCTGCCCCTGGACACCACATGGTCATAGTCGTAGGTGAGTTTTCCCACTAAGCCCTTCTGGTTCGAAACCTCCTCCCCGTCCTTACAGAAGATGATGCGGGTGGCTGGGGAGGACATGGAGCACTGGAGCCGCACGGAGACACCCGGCCGGGCAGACGTCCGGCTCAGATAGAGGATGGGGGCCGGGAGGGTGCCTGGGAAGGGGAGTGGTCAGAGCTGTGAATGGGGGTGTTGGTGGCTCTCTGGCCGGGAGCTCAGCCGGGCTGATCTAAGGTCCCTTCTGGCTGTAACCTCTTGAACGCCCCCAACCCGGCCGGGGCTCCCTTTTAACGGTGCTGTGGATATTTAAGGCTGAGGCGCAAGCTGCGTCCATGAGGGTGGGTGAGCTCCAGGGACAGGTCTGCAGCCGCGAGGGGCTGGAAACCGGTGCCGTGGGAAGGTGAATCTCTTGAGGTCAGAGCCGGGGCGTTCTCTGCTTCCTACAGCCAGTGTCCCGGGGACGTGACTCTCTCACCCGCGTGCCCCGGGTCAGAGCAGAGCTGCGAGGCAGGGGGACAGAGGGGCTGGCGGGAGACCTGCGCGCCCTGCTCAGATCCCACACAGCCCCGTCCGCCTTCCTGTGCCATTGCTGCCGTCACCGCACTGAGCAGAGCATGGCTCAAGGGGTGGGAGCTGGGCACCTGGAAAAGAAGGGGTAAATGGGGACAGACGGACTCACCTGGAGCTGAGCAGATCTCCTGGCTGCTGGGACTCAGCGCTGGGAACAGAAAGGTGAGGTGTGTTCAATGCCGGTCTAGAACCTACCCAGCTGTGAGATGCTCTGAATGTCTGATGGGGTCTGTGCTCCCCCATGAACACGGGCCCCGGTTCCAGCCCCACTCTGGGGATACTCACCGGGCAGCAAGAGGCACAGACACAGGATCATCGGGGCGGTGAGGGGAACCAGTCAGGGTGGAAAAGACTCAATGGCTTCTGCTGTTGATAGGGTCGGGAGGGGACAATTCACAGTCGCTCCCTGCCCGTCCTGACCCCTCTGATCTGTAAGGTGCAGGGAGAGGACAAGCCCCAGCCTTCGCGTGCTCCAATCTGTCCCCTTGGCCCCTCAGGAAGAAGGACCCCCTCCCCGCTCAGAGTCTCGTCCAGCCGTCAGTCTGGGTAGGGAACCCAGACACTGTCACTGCTCTGACTCCCAGTCAGGGCCGTATGGCTGAGGCAGCAGGGACACCGCGACCCCTCTCTGCTCTGCCCCGTCCTGTTCCTGCATCTGAACATCACCGCTTCCCGTTTCCTGTCCCTTGCACACACCCCCACCCACAGCATCTCTATTTAGGGCTGGAAGGCTGAGAATCAAACACACCTCAAATACGTCAATAAAAAGTCTCCCCTGATTTAGTAACAGAGGACTCAGTCAAACCCACCCTATTAAACGCAGGTCTGGCCTAGCTGGAGGGTTTAACAATAATCACACCTCGCTCATCCACAGGTCTCAAAGTGCTTTATGCAGGAGGAAAACAGATGGGGAAACTGAGGCACAGGAAGGTGGGGACGTGACTGGCCCAAGGTCACGCAGTGGGGCAGAGGCACAGCCAGGAACAGAAGCCGGGACTCCTGATTGCCAGGCCAATGCTCTGCCCACTAGTCCATGCTGCCTCTCTTCATACATGGGGCCAGTGTGACAAAGGTATTTAGGCACTTCGCGATGCAGCGAGGTGCCTAGTAGGAATCACTAGGGCTCCTAGGCAGGCCAGGCACCTGACTCCTGTTGGAAGCCAATGAGAGTTAGGCACTTCAATCCCTTGGGCACTCTGTCGCTCACATGAGGTGCCCGTCTGCAGGGCTGGCTCCTAAATCTGGCCCCAGGTGCTGCAGGACCCAGAGCAGTTGAGAAAGGGCAGCTCCTGCTCCGTGCAGAGTGGGGCCAGGCAGCCCCCACGCCATCTGTCCTCAGGTGTGAGACCTGCCCTGCACGGGCAATGGGAGATCACCCACTGGGACGTTGGCTGTGGCTTTGTGTCCCTTGACGAGCTCTCAGCCGTCACCTTGGGCCCACACGCTGCTGACTCTGGGGAGGCAGCATGGCCCAGTCACCAGGTGTTAAGAGAATCGACTCCCTCCCCCCCCCACACTCCCTCCCGGGGGCACTTGGGGCAGTCAGTCCCCCCCCGTACAGCCGCCCTGGGCGACGGGCTCTGAGATCGAGGGCTGACAGTGCTACAGCAGAGCTGAGCCCACAGCCCAGGGCGCCGGTGACTTGGGGCTATTCATCCGAAGCTACCACAAACCCGCCCCCGTCACGTCCCTCCCTCCTCTGAGGCCTGGGGTCAGGCTGAGCCTTGGGGAGCCTGGTCCCAGCTGAGCCCAGACAAGTCCCAGTGAGAAATGAGGCCCCAGTTTCTAGCCGGGCGGGTGATTAACCCCTGGGACAGACCCCCCAGGGCAGGGGGGATTCTCCATCGCTGACGGTTTCAGAGCCAGGCTGGAGGCCTTCCTGGAGTAGGCCTTAGTCCCACACGAGTTCTAGGGCTTAATGTGGGGGCCTGGGGGAGTCTCTGGGCTGTGCAGGAGGTCGGACTGGCAGAGCTAACGGTCCCTTCCGGCCCAAAGCCAACACACAGGGGCTGGTTGTGTCCCAATGTGGGGACAGCCTGGCTGGGATGGGCCTGAAACACAGGGCAAGTGTCTGAGAGACAAGCTGGGAAATAGACTACAGGGGTTTCATTGATCGCACAGAGCGTCGCACCCCTGCTGCTCCTGTACCCTGGGCTGAATCCTGCCTCCCTCCCCCGGCCCAATCCCAGGGCAGCCCGGGCAGAATCAGACCCATCTCCCGCACCCTGCAGGGGATATTGATGGAGTCAGATGTTGCGGGACTAGAGAGTGAGCAACTGCTGCTCAGAAGAGGGCAGGGAGGGGAGAGTCGGTGCCGTGATCCAGGTAGCGAGGGACCCGCAGAACGAGCCAACAGCGCCCTGAGCATCTGCAGAGTCTCCTGTGCAAACTCTCCTTCCCCTGCTCAGCAGTGAGCTCTGCTGCGGTCTGACCCCAAGCTAGCAGCCCAGTGGGGCTGGGGCGTATCACAGGCTGTGATGTGGGATTGACTGACCCGCTCTCACAATGTTATTTTTGTCCTCACACGTTAACCTGCCTCATTCTCGCTCTCTCTCCACTTAGTCTGTTCTCATGCGGTTTCCAGGGGGGTTGAGTTTCTCAGTCGTACATTTAAAGGCCAGAAGGGACCAATGTGACCATCTAGTCTGAGCGTCTGCACAGCCCAGGCCAGAGAGCCTCCCCCAGGGATCCCTGCATCGATCCCCGAACTTCTGGCTGATCTAGAGCACCTCTTGTAGAAAGAGACGTCCCCTCTCGGTTCGAAGGCTCCCAGCTGGCTCACATTTCTGAACTCTAAGGCGGTTGCGGCTGATCAGTGAAAGAGGAGACCTGGGGGAAGGGAGACGCTGAAATGGGACAGAGCAAGCGGAGATGGGCCATGAGGTTTAGCTCCATTTGTGGGTCATAATCTGACCCTCCCCAGAGTTTGGGGGTGTGGATCTCGGGTTCTGGTTTGGGTTTATTATAGAGACAGCCCCAGGCCACAAAGTTAGGATCTAAACTCCCCCGACGTCCAGGTGTGGGGACTCTCCGTCTGAGACCAAATGTGCAATAGGCACCAGGGACGATGATCCAGAGCCTGACCGAGGAGGGGAAAAAGATACTGGATCTGGGGTGGCTGAGCCACCGAAAGGTGAATGGGGAAGAGGCACAAGATGGAGCTGTTGGTCTTGACATAGATTTCAGGAAGCTGAATGGAGCATCCAGATCTGGTGTGTACCCAAGACCTGACACCGACACTGACTGAGCAGCTAGGCAAGGCCACAGACACACCCAGGATAGAATCAGCAAAGGATGCTGGGAGGTTTAACACTCTGGTCAAGGGTATAACGCACAGCCGGTTGTCAGGGCAGGGACTGTGCTGTATGACACCCGATTGTGCAGCACCACACCCTACTGAGACAACCACACGTTCCCAATGCTGCCTGCCCCAGGGCCGGCTGGGAATTTTACATCGAGACCTTTGTCCATACCACGCTAGAATTCTGATGAAGTGATTTTCTTACTGAATGACTGATTTACGTGTGGCAGTCTCTGCTGCCTTTGAACATTTCTGGTTTTTTGTTGGAAAACCAAAAGCCCCCAAATATTTCCGGTTTGGGAATTTTTTGGCTGAAAATTTTCAGTTTTCAGTTACCAAAACTGATATTTTTCCCCCCGTTTTCCCCAATTTTCAGGTTTTCAGTTCGTTGGTGAAAAGTTAAACTTTTATTGCTGAAGCTTTCAAAGGAAATTCATCTACATTTTCCACAGGGAATAAAAAAATCCATTTTCTGCCCCGACCCAGGCTGCACCATGTTTAAACCCTCATTGTTTGCAGGTGGAATCTGCCAATGCTCTGTTCTGCCCGACGGCCACATGACTCCCCTGTGATCTCACAGCTGGTCAATGCGGATCCGTCATTGCCTCCCCTTCAAAATACTGATGTTCTCCCCACAAGTCTCCTCCAACCCCGCAGGCTCGGGCAGGCCCCGTTTCTCCAGCAGGAAGGTGATGACGGGCGCGGACACCAGGAGGAGCAGGACCAGGGCGCAGCGGATGGCCCAGACGACGAGGTTCATGTCCAGCCCTGCAACATGGAAAGGGACGCGGTGACAGACACAGAAGCCCAGATCCTATCGCCTCTCTCCAGTGTGGCTGGCAGTTCACCATGGAGGTGAGCCCGCTCTGGGCAGAGGGGCCAGCACAAGGTCTTAGCGCCAGCAGTGTTCTCGGAAGAGGATGGAAAAGGGACATAAGTTGGTCCCTACCAAATTCATGGCCATGAGAAACATGCCACGGACCCTGAAATCTGGTCTCCCCTGTGAAATCTGGTGTTTGTGTACTTTGACCCTCTGCTACACTTTTAGCAGTGGGCAGGCCAGGATCCAAATAGTAGAAGGGTTTGGGATTTCCCCCTTTGAAAGAGCCATTTTCCTGCCCTGATTTTTTCTCAAAATCAAAACACTTTCACAAGGCGCTTTGATGTTTCCGAGTCAGAATGCTGCTGAATTTCTGTTCCATGGAAAATCTGAAACGTTGACTTTTCATCCTGATTCCGGATGAAAATAAAACGTCAAAGGTCAGAATTTCTCGTGAGACAGCAATGCCCCACCAGCCCTTGAGGCCCAGATAACATTGGTACGGTTCTGGTAGGGATCACTAGGTGGCGACGTTACACAAAGGCTGACAGCATCTTTTCCTTGCCAGGGGAGTGGTGCACCCCGACTTTGCACACATACAGTTTAGCTCAGCGGTTCCCAAACATTTTCCCTGCATGACCCCATTTTCAGATGTGTTGTTTCCCACTACCCCAGACAGCATGGAAGTTGCCATGTTAAAACAGTGTCTTCCCTGCAGTGTGAGCTCACACGCACTGTACATTCACGGTCACGCCACAAGCAGGCTGCCATTTTTCTTTACAAAATTGCTGTCCCGTGACTGCATGAGCTCACATGCATACAGCCCGTGCGAGGTCATGCTGCATGGAGGGCGTCGTTTTGCAGAGCAAAATAGCATCTGCCGTGCGACATGACCTGGTGCAGGCAGGGCAGGTGAGGTCTCGCTGTGCGGAGGAGGCCATTTTGTAATATGCAGCTCGCATTGCCCTGACCCCATCTGCTGCTGAAGTGACCCCACTTGGGGTCACGACCCACAGTTTGGGAACTGCTGGTTCAGGTGCTGGTTTGCTGATGCAGACGCTCTGGGGGGAGCTGGGGCAAACAGCCTGGAGTGGGCTCTGCTGAAGTCAATTCCTGAGGCTCGGTTGCTGCCTGGGAACTGGGCACTGGTGCTGGGCTGAGACTCCTGAAAGAGGGGTTTGCCTGCCTGCTGTTTGTGACACCTCTGTCCCAGGACTGGAGCACAGAGCGTAAACAACTCATTACACGGGGAGAAAGAACTTGTGAACCCAGGTGTTATGATGATGCCACCTGGTGCCTCCAGCCAGAGCAACAACAAACACAGAGTGGTGAGGCAGGAAATAATTCCCTAGCTGCCGGTTTAAAAGAGGGCATCAGGGAACTCCAGATGAAACCCATGCCCAGCAGAAGGGTTTGGGATTCCCCCTTTGAAAGAGCCATTTTCCTGCCCTGCAAAGATGTTACCCAGCTCAGCAACACTGGTTAAAGTCTGGGAGAGCTGCAGGGAGAGAGAGAGCTAAACAGAACCCCTTGAATAAAGAAACGCTTCAAAATCATTTACCTTCCGGTCGGGAGGAACCCCTGATACCACCAAGGGTGGAGTCGCTATCTAAGCAATAAATGCGTAAGAGACAAAGACCATGGCCCCACTTCAGGCCCCCAAAGAGGACGGGGCTCAATGGTTCTCCATGGCTACTGAAGCCAGGATAAGATTGCTGAATCTGCAGCATGGGAAGTTTAGGTTAGACGTTAGGGAAAACTTTCTAAGGGCCGTTAAGCGCTGGAATGGCTTCCAAGGGAGGTTGTGGAAGCCCCAACTTCAGAGGATTTTAAGCGGCAGGTTGGACAAACCCCTCTCATGGATAGTCTGGGCTCACTTAGTCCTGGTTCAGCACAGAGTTCCCTTCCAGCCTGACATTGCTATGACAGCTGCATCCCCCACACGCCTGCGCTGGGCCGTCTGAGCTGAGATGGGTGAAAAACAGGAGGGGAGGTTCCCTATGGAAAATTTGGAACCAAGATGGCTTGGTAGAAATGTTTCCTTTCAGAATCTGAAAATGGATGAATTTCAGTGTTTGGATTTTCAGGGCTGAGCTGGAATACGGCCGGGGTCAGGGACACACACTCACACACACACATTTACCGGTGACGCTGAGGTGCTGGGCAGGGCTGAGCTGGGAACTGATCACCCGGTTCTCGCTGTCCTTGATCTCATACCCACAGGAGTAATTCCCGGCGCTGTTGCTGGACACCATGTGGTTATAGCTATAGGTGACCTTCTCTGAGCCCGTCTGGGATGAAACCTCCTTCCCGTCCTTGTAGAAGAGGACACGAGTGGCTGGGCTCCGGGTGAGCACGGAGCACTGGAGCAGCACGGAGTCCCCTGGCCGGGCAGATGTCTGGCTCAGGTAGAGGGTGGGGACAGGGAGGGCGCCTGGGAAGAGGAATGGGTCAGAGCTGTCAATCAGGTCATTGGCAGTTCCCGGTGCTGTCGGTGCAGCAGGAGGTAAATTAATGGTGGGTGGGTCTGTGCCACGTCTTGGCGGGAGGCTCTGGTTCCAGCCTAGCTGGACAGACGGGGACGAGCTCTCTCCAGTGCCCAGGAACTTTATTACCCGGGATTACTTGGGTTGTGGAAGAGCCCAGAGGGTCTGTCAGGCTGGGCCCCCATTGTCTGGTGCCGTGCTTCTCCTAGAATAAGGGGCCCCGGTGCAGGCATCCCGCTGACCCAGCTGGGGCAGTACAGCTGGGAGAGAGGTGATCCCTCAGCAAAGCTGGCCCCTAGGAGTTGGGGGCTGTCTGTGCACGGCCAACAGCTCAGCCTGCCCCTACAGCCCATGCGGCAAAGTCTAGTCGCTGCCCCATGGAGCTGGCCAGCCGACAGCCAAGGAGCTGTGTCCATCCCTAACCCCCCCGGTGCTGCCCTAATATCCTCCCTGTCCTAATGCCTCTCCCACCCCCAACTGGCACAGGCAGCATCGGGGGCAATTCCAGGCCCAGGCAAAGGGAAGGTCCTGGAGCCACGGCAGACACTGGATCCCCCTTTCCCAGGAATCACCAGGGTGGTGGGACCCAGCTGTGAACTGGCAGGGGAATTGCTGCTGGGCAGGTCAATATCTGCCCGCCTCCTTCCCCGCCCCAGCGGTGCACCAGGCCGCTGCCCACGCAGCCAACAAAAAATGCAGCCACCACTGAAAAGCCGCGGTCCCGGCTCTGCCAGCCACTGCTGGGCTGGACACAGGGTCGCTGGGCCTGGTGCCTTGGCTCGGGTCAAACGGGAGCTCAGCCTGGGTGATCTAATGATTCCTTCTGGCCTCACCATACCCTTTCGAATGCCCCTGGTTGTCCCTCTGCCAGTCACCCTCAGCACCTTCCTGTGAGGCTGAGCAGGGTTGAGCTGATATGGTCTCATTCATTCACACACACACTCACACACACACACCCTTACCAGTGACGTTGAGGTGCTTGGCAGGGCTGAGCTGGGATCTGGTCACCTGGTTATCGCTGTCCTTGCTCTCGTACCCACAGGAGTAATTCCCGGCGCTGCCCCTGGACACCACATGGTCATAGTCGTAGGTGAGTTTTCCCATTAAGCCCTTCTGGGATGAAACCTCCTCCCCGTCCTTACAGAAGATGACGCGAGTGGCTGGGGCCCGGGAGAACATGGAGCACTGGAGCCGCACGGAGACCCCCGTCCAGGCAGACGTCCGGCTCAGATAGAGGATGGGGGATGGGAGGGCGCCTGGGAAGGGGAATGGGTCAGAGCTGTGAATGGAGCTGTCGGTGGCTCCCTGGCCAGGAGCTCAGCCGGGCTGATCTAAGGTCCCTTCTGGCTGTAACCTCTTGAACGCCCCCAGCCCGGCCGGGGCTCCCTGTTAACGGTGCTGTGGATATTTAAGGCTGAGGCACAAGCTGCATCCATGAGGGTGGGTGAGCTCCAGGGACAGGTCTGCAGCCGCGAGGGGCTGGGAGCCGGTGCCGTGGGAAGGTGAATCCCTTGGGGTCAGAGCCGGGGCGTTCTCCGCGTCCCACAGCCAGTGCCCCGGGGACGTGACTCTCTCACCCGCGTGCCCCGAGTCAGAGTGGAGCTGAGAGGCAGGGGGACAGAGGGGCTGGGGGAGACCTGCGCACCCCGCTCGGATCCCACACAGCCCCGTCCGCCTTCCCATGCCATTGCTGCCAGCACCGCATGAGCAGGGCACGGCCCAATGGGTGGGGGCTGGGCACCTGGAAAAGAAGGGGTAAATGGGGACAGACAGACAGACGGACTCACCGGGAGCTGAGCAGATCTCCTGGCTGCTGGGACTCAGCGCTGGGAACAGAAAGGTGAGGTGTGTTCAATGCCGGGCTAGAACCTCCCCAGCTGAGAGATGCTCTGAATGTCTGATGGGGTCTGTACTCCCCCATGAACACGGGCCCCGGTTCCAGCCCCACTCTGGGGATACTCACCGGGCAGCAAAAGGCACAGACACAGGATCATCGGGGCGGGGGGAGGGGGAACCACTTAGGGTGGAAAAGACCCAATTGGCTTCTGCTGTTGATAGGGTTGGGAGGGGCCAATTCACAGTTGCTCCCTGTCCGTCCTGCCCCCTCTGATCTTTAAGGTGCAGGGAGGGGACAAGCCCCAGCCTTTGCATGCTCCAATCTGTCCCCTCGGCCCCTCAGGAAAGAAGGACCCCCTCCCCGCTCAGAGTCTCATCCAGCCGTCAGGGCTGGGTAGGGAACCCAGGCGCTGTCACTGCTCTGACTCCCAGTCAGGGCCGTATAGCTGAGGCAGCAGGGACACCGCGACCCCTCTCTGCTCTGCCCCGTCCTGCTCCTGCGTCTGAACATCACCGTTTCCCGTTTCCTGTCCCTTGCACACCCCCCCGCCCACAGCATCTCTATTTAGGGCTGGAAGACTGAGAATCAAACACACATCAAATACGTCAATAAAAAGTCTCCCCTGATTTAGTAACAGAGGACTCAGCCAAACCCACCCTATTAAACGCAGGTCTGGCCTGGCTGGAGGGTTTAACAATAATCACACCTACCTCGTCCACAGGTCTCAAAGTGCTTTATGCAGGAGGGAAACAGATGGGGAAACTGAGGCACAGGAAGGTGGGGAGGTAACTGGCCCAAGGGCACGCAGCAGAGCAGGGGCACAGCCAGGAACAGAAGCCGGGACTCCTGATTGCCAGGCCAGTGCTCTGCCCACCAGGCCACACTGCCTCTCTGCATACCAGGGGCCAGTGTGACAAAGGTATTTAGGCACTTCGCGATGCAGCGAGGTGCCTAGTAGGAATCACTAGGGCACCTAGACCGGCCAGGCACCTGACTCCTGTTGGAAGCCAATGAGAGTTAGGCGCTTCACTCCCTTGGGCACTCTGTCGCTCATACGAGGCGCCCGTCTGCAGGGCTGGCTCCTAAATCTGGCCCCAGGTGCTGAAGGACCCGGAGCAGTTGAGAAAGGGCAGCTCCTACTCCGTGCAGAGTGGGGCCAGGCAGCCCCCACCCCATCTGCCCTCAGGTGTGAGGCCTACCCTGCATGGGCAATGGGAGATCACCCACTGGGACGTTGGCTGTGGCGTTGTGTCTCTTGAGGAGTTCTCAGCCGTCACCTCAGGCCCACACGCTGCTGACTCCGGGGAGGCAGCACGGCCCAGTCACCAGGTGTTAGGAGAATCGACTCCCTCCCCCCTCTGCCACTCCGTCCTGGGGGCGCTTGGGACAGTCAGTCCCCCCCTGTACAGCCGCCCTGGGCCACAGGCTCCGAGATCGAGGGCTGACAGTGCTACGTCGGAGCTGAGCCCACAGCCCAGGGCTCCGGTGACTTGGGGCTATTCACCCAAAGCTCCCACAAACCCGCCCCCGTCACGTCCCTCCCTCCTCTGACGCCTGGGATCAGGCTGAGCCTTGGGGAGCCTGGTCCCAGCTGAGCCCAGACAAGTCCCAGTGAGAAATGAGGCCCCAGTTTCTAGCCGGGCGGGTGATTAACCCCTGGGACAGACCACCCAGGGCAGGGGGATTCTCCATCGCTGACGGCTTCAGAGCCAGGCTGGAGGCCTTCCTGGAGTAGTCCCACACGAGCTCTCGGGCTGAATGCGGGAGCCTGGGGGAGTCTCTGGGCTGTGCAGGAGGTCGGACTGGCAGAGCTAACGGTCCCTTCGGGCCCAAAGCCAACAGACAGGGGCTGTTTGTATCCCAGTGTGGGGAGAGCCTGGCTGGGATGGGCCCGAAACACAGGGCAAGTGTCTGAGAGACAAGCTGGGAAATAGGCTGCAGGGGTTTCACTGATCTCACAGAGCGTCGCACCCCTGCTGCTCCTGGACCCTGGGCTGAATCCTGCCTCCCTCCCCCGGCCCAATCCCAGGGCAGCCTGGGCAGAATCAGACCCGTCTCCCTCGCCCTGACGGGGATATTGATGGAGCCAGATGCTGCGGGACTAGAGAGTGACGGGCTGCAGCTCAGAAGAGGGCAGGGAGGGGAGAGTTGGTGCCGTGAGCAGCGGCTCCTGCTCAGTGACTCTGCACACACAGTCCGGCTGTTCCGTGCACTGTGCAGTGAGGGATCTGCAGGATGAGCCGACAGCGCCCTGAGCATCTGCAGAGCCTCCTGTGCAGACACCTCAACCCACGCCCAGCAGAGCGCTCCCCGGCCTGACCCCGAGCTAGCAGCCCAGAGGGGCGGGAGCGTATCACACTCTGTGATGTGGGATTGAAGAACCTCTCACACCGTGCTATTTCTAGGCTATTTCTGGCCCAGCCGGTGTCTCTGTGGCTCCTTCTCTCTGTCTTTTATGTTCTCCAGGGGAGACTGTCTCTGCAGCCCAGGAGCCAGGGGTCTGAGCAGTGACAGAGTGCGGGAAAGTGAGCGAGTCCCACCGGGTCGGCCCAAAAGCCCCTGGGCATCTTCTGTTGTGAAGGCTCCTGAAAAGGATAACACCACAAGGTGTTTGGGGACTTTAGGACAGCAAACCCTATTCCCAGCCTGACTCATGTCCCACCCCCTGGATAGGGGACCTGTTGGATCTACTGGGAGGGTGGAAAATTCCTAAGCACACCCTGGTCTTGACTTCTGGGTATTGGCAAATTCCCTGAGATGCTGATGGCCAAGAAAAATCAGCTTTTATAGTGGAATCAGCCAGCCCTGCATGACCAAGATCCATAAAGCACCATGAGGAGCTAATTCTAATACCAACGGGCTCGCTGTGATTATCCCTGCACCGGCACCTGAGGGAATCTGCCATCCTTCCTCCTGCCCTTTGTCCTACATGAGGCCCCTGCGACCTCCCAGGGATTAATGGGCATTGAGCTGACGGGCTGTGAGAGCTTTTCCCCTCCAGCTGGGAGGATGCTGCAATCCCCAGTGTCACCTGGGAGGAGCCTGGAATTGCTGTTCTGGGGCTCTGGAATGGCCCTGTGGCTCCTCCTACCTCCCCCAAATGCATCTAGCACATTCAGGTTTCATTGAGCCCTGCTGGTTGTACTGGGAGAGGCTGGGGTTTCAGCTGCAGTCCCTGGGGGTTCAGAACAGCCAAGTGTGGGCGATCCCTCTCCAGTGCCCGGCGAAACGCCTGCTGGGCTGGGAGTGGCCGGAGCAGAGAGTGCCGGGCTGGACAGACAAAGGGACGGGGAATATTTCCTGTGCCAGGAGGTAAGTGTTTTCACACCATAACACCCTTCTTAGGTTCACCTTCGCCAGCTACAGGCAGTTAAAGTGACAATGACACCAAAGCTGCCTTGTTCCCACTAGGCTCTGATGCAGCGAGCGCTGTCTGGGCCCAGCCAGCTCATCACACACACAGCTGTTACCTAGCGTGGAACCAGCATTCATGGGTGGTGCTGCCCATGGCTCCCCGCCCCCATTTGCTGTTGGATCCCACCACGACCTTCAATGAACCGACAGCCAGGCCCTGGAGTTTAGATGCAGCACACCCAGCAGTAAAGCCAGACCCGGCGCACAGGTGCGTTGGGCTCACACTTACAACACCACACCACAGCCGTAGGCTAGAAACTTACTTTATATGTGTTTTAAACCCAGACTCAGATTCTCTCACGATCCCAGGACTCCAGGAGCTGGAGCTTTAAGGGAAACAGCAAATACCATGAGACCTGCCATCCCTGCGAGCTACCAGCCTGTTCCCCTCCTCCACCCCGACCCCCTCGCTACAATTTCCAATAGCATTATCATGAATTGCTGTAGTGTTCCTTTGAGATCAGATGGGCGGAAACATCTGACGTGCCTCCATTTCCCTGCTCACCCTTTGCGATGAGGTTCTTTCCCAGGTGTCAGCATTTGGGTTTGATTGCCCCCGTCATATTTCCTGGCCCTGGTATCCCTGGAACAGGAGAGTCAGCTCCAGAGATCCCTGCTGGCGTCAAGTTCTGAGTGTGTTTCCCGGCATGATTACCTTTGTCCCATGGGAGTGGTTTCGCAGGTGGGATTTCAGACCTCGGGGTTCTGGTGTTTCTTTTTCCCCTTCTGTTCGGGGTGTGTGTGACGGAGTCCCCCAGGAACCGTGCTCTGGTGCCACTTGGGGCACAGCCAGTCAGGACTCTGGTGTTTCAGAGTCTGCCACCTCGGGTCCCCACACGCCAGTGCAGCCGCCCCCTGAATCTGGCCTCGCAGCGTTCAGCTCACCTGCTCCGCCTGAACTCCCCCTGTGGGTCCCCCTGGATGGGACCCTGGGGAGCTCTTCTATGCCCCCAAAGGGGCCATGCCCCCCGCCTTGCAGTCACAAGCGATTCACAGCCAGGGTGGAAGTCAGAAGGGTTTATTAGTTCTCAGGATCACAGTGGAGAAAGACTTTGTTAGCAGCTTAATTAGAAGTTACAGCAGCGACCACCTGGAGAGTCTCAGAGCCCCAGCCACCCCCCAGAGCCATCCCCGTGCCCCTCCCCAGTCTTTTGTCTCCTTCCCTGGCAAGGTGGCCTCTCTTCCTGGTCTCCATGTGCCACAACCTGTTGCAGCTGGTTGAGCCAGGGCAGGGGGTCCTGGCTAGGTCTGTGTATATGTGGCTGTGGAAGCCTGTCCACCCTCTAGTGGCCTCTGCAATGATCACACACCCAGGTCCCATCACCGAAATCCATGAGTAACATATGGGGGAAACTGAGGCACTCACACAGCACTCAGAGAAAACCCCAGGAATATCTCCACTTCAACACAGGGTGTTTCCAGTTAAGGCTACTCCTGCTTTATCCCCCTTCCTCTGCTTGGCAAGGTTGGCGGACAGGAGCTTTTGGAAATTTTCTCTGGTCCGGCGCTGTTTTCTTTTGCTTCCTTGTCTCCAGCGGCAGGTGCTGTCCAGGGGCTGGGGCTGTTTCTCCTGTTGCAGATGGTCCCATGTTGTTTCCTGCCACTGGATCTCCCTGACTAACAGATCCCCCTAACCATTAATTTCTGAGGGAAATCCCAGTCACTGGGTGTGGGGTGGGGGGAGGGCAGACGTTAAGGGGTTTCCCCTTGTCCTTCCCTGAAGAAAATCCTGGGCTGAGGAACGGGAACAAACTCTCAGAACCTTTGACAGGCATCTCCAGGATAAGGGCTATTGAATTGACACTATAAAACGAGAGACTCCTCCCTTCTCCTCCAGATCCATCCCAATCACTGTTGGTGTCACACCCCAGTTCTGGATCAGAGCGTCGGCCTTCCTGGGGTGATACTGCCCCTCGGATCTCCCCAGAGCCCAGAAACCCCTCTCAGGGGGTCTTTTCAGCTTCTCCTGTCTCACTCTGCCCCTCACAGCCTCACTCAGCACCCCGAGCTCCCAGTTCAACCTGTCCCCCACCTCCACCGCCCAGTACCACCTGCAGACCCTCCCTCCCCACCATGATCCCCCGGCCACCAAACCCTCCCTCCCCATGGTGATCAGGGCCCTGGAGGGGGAAGCCGGCCCTAGGGAAGGGGGGTTGTGTTCAACTGTTCTGCCATCTGGAGTAAGTTTGAGGTGTTGGTAATGCAGATCCAGGGTGACGGGAACTGGGGCGAAAAACAAGAATAACCCCATTAGCCATGGGTCAATCGGGGACCCCACGATCCCACAGGAAAGAGATTTCAGCCAGCACAGCCATAGTGAAGGACAGAGTGTTCAGGGTTGGGGTGGCTAGTGGGACCGGCACCGCTAGCCTGGAGCTGGCCATAGGCTGCAGAGAGCTGCAGCGCTGTGTCTGGGCCAGGCCCCTGGATGTAGGGGGAGCCAGAGTGGGGAACTGGGCTCCTTGCATCCTCTCACTGCCCCCTGCACAGGATCTGTCCCTGAGAGGCATTCAGGCTCCTGGGCGTGGGGTGCATGGAGGGTGTCCGGGGGGCTGAAGACTCTGCAGGCTGCGGAGGCAGGGCTGAGTGGGGCTGAAGGGACAGATGACAGGGTAGGGATGGATCATCACTGAAGGGCCAACCAGAGACAGCTGCCAGCCCAGTTAGCCTGGGGCTGCATAAAGGGCTGAGAGGAAGGAAGCCAGGAGGAGGGAGCCAGGAAGTGGAGTGATTGATAGTGATAGTGATGATAGCTCTTCCCTCCTGGGTGCAGAGACTAGAAGGCAAATTGGGAAAAGCTGGTGGGAGCACAACCTGTAAATAAACCTGCACCAGTGGTTACTGAAGCCCAGGGTCTCCGACTGGCTTTGTGAACGCAGCAGAAGCAGCGTAGGCTCGTGGTGCCCTGCTACACATGGGGGCTTGTCTGGGACTATAAGCCAGAGTGAGAGTTTAGCATCCCGGTGATGGAGGAGACCCTGCAATGGCTGGTGAAATGGCAGGCGGAGGTGCAAAACGTTATGCAAAGCTTCCAGCAATCCCACCAGCTGAAGAGCCAGGCCTTGCTTAGCTGGGAAGCCGAGCAGCTGGGAATACCCTTTTTAGGGTTCACTTCCCAAACGGGAAGGTCTAGGGGAAAATAATTTACACTAAGGAGATAACTATTCTACAAACAAAATTAAAAAAAGAGGGGTTTTTTGAGAAATGAAAAGAGGAAAGAAGCATTAACACTAACTGAAGCTCTATTACTACTAAGGAAAAACCCAGTAAGAAAAAACACTAAGAAGAATATCTGTCAATGGATCTGCTAAGGCTCCGTTTCAGGCCAAGGGTGGTTGAGAAGGAACTTAGGGCAGTTTGCCCGCACGGTGCTATATAGCAGCAAAGCAGAGCACAGGACGGGGAAAGCGCATGTGTGAGCCAAACAGATACTGCTACCAAAAATCTCCAGTCTGAAGCGCAGACATGTGAAGATACCTACAGTGCAGTGCCCATAGGGACATTATTCGAAGAAGAAAACTGTTGTTAATGGGCAACAACAGACAAGGTTGCAGATGAGCCCATAAACACAAATTGCCCCAGCGGGCAGCACCCCCTACTGACGGCACTGCCAGGCTGGAAGAGGAGGGAGCATCACACCAGAACACGTATCACGCAGAGAGAGGCCTGCACTGCTGCAGCTTATCACCTGGACTCAGACTTCCTATTTCTGGGCCATGCAATCCCTTTGTGGTGCTGATTTGCAAAAGTGTGTAACTTTAGGGTCAGTGGCTGGCGGGAGCTGAGTTGGGGAAGGGCTCCGTGTGGATTACCTGGGCAGGGATGGCCAACCAGTCAGAGACGAAGAGGCAAAAATAGCTATAGATACCGCAAAGAACCACATTTACCTTACCCTCCGCTGAAAATTCACCCTGATCCATCAATTTCAGCGGCCTTCATCTCAGCTTCTAGTGGAACAAAGAGCCGCATGATGGATTGTGGGTCCCATCAGAGCGCACCTCACAAATCATAGAGCATAGTACAGTTTGGAGTCTCTGTTCATTCGCGGCACAGGCCTAGAGTATAAGGGCAGAGGTGCAGGGGGAAACGGGACTGGACAGGACTGAGGAGCGCCTAGCTGGGATAGCAGGGAGGTAGTGTGTGGGGAATGAGGGGCATCAGCAGAGCTGGGTGCACATGGAGAGCTCAGAATTGAGATGGCAGATATTTTGCAGGTCCAAACAGATATATTCACAGACCTGCATGGAGGACGTTTGCCCAGCCTCTCACTAATGTCTGGTCTACGCAGCCCTATGCCGGTGTGATTCGCAGGGCACTCTAAAGTGCTACTCCGGGACTGCCCCATGTGGTTGCTGTTGGTGCCTACTAAACGATACCTAGTTCATACTAACAAAGCCCATGCAAATTATGAACCTTTTATTTCACAGCCACAGCATCCACACGGGGTGTTACAGTGCAGCACTTTGGAGCATGTTGCTACTCACCCCCCCTCCCATAATCTGAACTGTTGGGCAGTGCAGACATAGCCTGAGTCCTGCCATTCCCTATGCATTAAATTCACTCTCGGTTGTTCAGCAGGGTCCTGAAATGTGAGCTGCGAGCTCTGCAGTGTACATGTATATCCTGGGCAGGGGGAGATGAGCATGATGGTGACTAAAGTCGATACATTGCATGCGGTGATACTCCTATTTATCACAGTGTGAAAGCACAGAACCATGCTTACTAGGGGTTTAGCCAAGTACCTGCTTCCAGCTGCTGGTTCTTCTTCTCCTCCTCACTCTGTGAAATGGGGAGGAGAAAACAGTTAGACACAGAGACGCGCTATGTGATGCTGTGTGCCCCATAACGACTGGGTTAGTTACAGCCATGCTCCCAGTCCCAGGAGCCAGCAGCTTGGCTAGGAGCAGGGCAGGTGGTTAGTGACACGCACCAACACACAGAAGCCCTGGGATTTGCAAAGCATCTAACCTTGATGGAAGACGTGTGTCTGGATTCTGATATTCTCAACCCTTCCATCTACGGGGAATTCCTTTCTGTGTTACTAACAGCCCTCTGGAGCATCAAAGCTACGCACTCCAGCTATAACTAGGGGATGGACGTGCCGATGATTGGAGCTCAGATCTGGGATCTGATCCTGGCAACAACACGTGGAAACATGAGCCTGTGTCTGGTCTCTCACTCATCTCCAGCTTCTGGGAAATGACCCAGAAGAGCCTGCACTCCAGCAGTCATCTACAGAAAGTGGCTGGCCCCCTCCTGCTGCATCAGAACAACGTGATTGAATTGGATTGTCAAAGGCAAGGTGACACCTACTTGTCTAATCCAACATGAGAGCAGGTAACCCTGTGTCTTCTGCAGAGCTCACAGTGCTGTGGTAGGACTGGGGTTACTCTAATGGGACTCAGATTGGCACAAATGGTTCACTCAGCCCTGCCCTGTGGCATCAGTGTGTCTGGATCAGCTCAGCACCGTGTGTGACTGGGAGCCTCTGTCCAGGGGCTGTAGTGGGGAAGTGGATGAACTTACTGAGCCTCTCACGCAGCTCCCGGCACTCTGGGGAGAGAAGAAAAGGAGATCACCATGGGTTCAGTGTGGGTCATTTCAATCAGAGTCACATGGGGCTGTTCCAAACTTTGGGGACATCCACACTGCAGCTGGGAAGGTGTGTCCCAGTTTGGGCAGGCAGACGTGTTCTGCTCGAGCAAGTGCGCTAGTGCGCTAAAAGTAGGGTGGCTGGCGGCAGCACATGCAATAGATCAGTTAGCTGCTGAAGTACTCAGCAGGACAAAAGATATGGCTATCCACGGAGCATCTCTGTACAGACAGACCCTCTCACAAGTTGGACTTTCAGTTCCTTGGCCCCTTTAGGATTCAGCAACAGGTTAACTTGGTCACTTTTGAACATCAACTACCCCATTCTCAGGAGATTCACCAAGTGTTTCATGTCTCATTTTTGAAACTCTACAGGAAAAACCCTTTTGCCAGGCTTTGGTACCTTCTCTGGGTAGGATACAGTGCCGAGCATACCAGAGAGCTGGCAGAAAATATGTGCACCCCTGCATTAGTGTGAGAATCACCCCAAAATACCAGCTCCAATGGTGTCTGGAGGGCCTCACTTGGCAAAGAACTGATGCCAAGGAGATGTCTTGAAGCCTGAGCCACAGAGCTCTTAGGAGTCAGATTTTCCTCTGGGTTCCCTGCAATTGTATGGCTTGCAGGTGCCTAATGTGACCACTAGCTGCAGATCAGGACTGATGGTCATCAGCAGAACCGTGGGACTGGAAAGCACAGGACTGGGATAGCAGGGGGCTGCCAATCAGGATTGAGGGGACCCAGTAGAGCTGCGTATGTGGGAGCCCATGGCTAGGAGCGCATGTGGCTACAGGTGGGTACTGAGGGGACCAGCAGAGGTGGGTGCATGCAGGGAGCCCAGAAGTGGGGATAGAAGGCATTTTGAAGGTCAGAATTGAGATATAGCCACAGAATTGCATGGAGGAAGTTTGCCCAGGCCCTGATTAAGTCCCACTAATCCATATGCACTACATTCAATCTCCGGCATTAAGGATTATACTGAAATGCAATGCTTGAATATTTCCAGGAATTGGGAAGATGATCATGAAGGTGAGTGAAGTCCATACACCATGTGTGATGATTTTCCTATCTCATCATAGCATGAAAGCACAGACACATGTTTACTAGGGATTAACCAAATACCTGCGTTCAGCCGCCTGTTCTTACTCTTCTCAGTCTCTGAAATGGTGAGGAGAAAAAAGTTAGACACAGGGACGTGCTGTGAGATGCTGTGTGCTCCATAATGACTGGGGTTAGCCCCACAGCCACACTCTCAGCCCCAGTGCAGTAGCCACCAGCTTCGATAGGAGTGAGGTGGGCAGTTAGTGATATGCACCGGCATGCAGAATACCTGGGATTTACAAAGCATCTCACCTTGATGGAAGACGTGGCTCTGGATCCCGATACAGCTTTGACATTCTCAACCCTTCCGTCTAAGGAGAATTCTTTTTCTCTGTTACTAACAGCACTTTGGAGCATCAAAGCTCCACGTTCCAGGTATAACTAGGGGATGGACGTGCAGATGGTTGGGGCCCACATCTGGCCTTGGCAACAAAGCATGGAAATGGGAGCCACATTCTGGGATGTGGCCCAGAAGAGGCTGCACTCAGCAGTCAGCTACAGAAAGCTGCTACCCCCTTCTCCTGCTTCAGAACAATAGGATTGGCATTGGCTGTCTAAGGGAAGGTGCATGAACTTACCGAGACTGACACTTAGATCTCTGCACTCTGGGGAGAGAAGAAAAGGAGACCATCATGGCTTCAGTGTGGGTCAATGGAAGCGGAGTCACATGGGGCTGTTCCAAACTTGTTCAGACCACCCGTGTAGGTAGCTGGGTGAATGCCCTAACCACTGCCCATGCTACTCCCAGATACACTCCTATTTTTGGCACGTTAAGGCAGCTGCAGGGTCCTTGATTGTCCAACGCTCATCTACAGGACTCTTAGGAGCCAGCATCTTCCAACTCCCCAGCTAGCGACTAGTCAACAGTGCCCAGAATGCGAAGCTCAGCTCTGACAGAGAACTCCAGTTCTGGGCTCTGCCTGGTGGAACTCTGGACATCCTGACTGGTTCCTTGCTTCTATTTTAGCAAGCACAAGACCGGGAAGTCCCCAGTGCTACTGGGTTTCCCTTGTTTAGTGCTGCCTCCCCTGTGCTACCTGCTCCTGCTGCCTGACTCTGATCTACTGGAAACCTGACCTGCTGCCTCCTGACTCTCCATATGCCCTTTGGCACTCTCTCTGACTCTGATCTCCTGATAGCTCACTTGGCCTGACTTCTGGCTTCCAACCAGGTTCTGACCACTAGACCTGAATGCCCATTTCCCGTTTCTGACAGTCTGCATGGACCACGGAGGCTACAGACGTGGGCCTGGTGCTGGGACAATTGATCCAGCTCTCCAACCGCTGCCCTCTAGAGCACCAGACATGCTAGAGTGGCTGGCCGCCTTCAGGCAGACAACCAAGCCCTGTAGGCCCAGGTCATCCAGCTGACCTCGGAGAACCACTTATAGCAGGGGCAAGTAAGACAGCTTCATGCAGAAAATGACGCACTCCAGCGAATGCCCACGGATCCCTGTTCTCATATATATCTGCCTGAATGGTTTGACAGTAACTGCAGCAATTCCATTAACTCCCACTAATCCATGTGCACGAAACTCACTCTCCATCATTAAGAATGATACTAACATGTGAACCACAAACAGTGCAGTGTTTGTATTTCTCCAGGGGAGGGGTAAATGATCATGAAGGTGACTGAAGTCCATAGTTTGTGTGTGGTAATTTTCCTGTCTTGTTATAGTGAGAAAGCACAAACACACGTTTACTAGGATTACACAAATACCTGATTGCAATCGCATGTTCTCATTCTTCTCAGTCTCTGAAATGGGAGGAGAAAAGAGTTAGAGAGATACGCTGTGTGATGCTATGTGCCCCATAATGAGCGGGGTTAGTTACAGGCATCCCACAGCCACACTCCCAGCACCAGGGCAGGTGCCAGCAGCTTTGATAGGAGCCCAGCTGGAGGCTAATGATATGCAACAACATGCAGGAGCCCTGGGATTTACAAAGCATCTCACCTTGATGGAAGACATGGATCTGGATCCTGATACAGCTCTGCCATTCTCAACCCTTCTGTCTAAGGAGAATTCCTTTTCTCTGTTACTAACAGCGCTTTGGAGCATCAAAGCTACACGCTCCAGGTATAACTAGGGGATAGATGTGCAGATGGTTGGGGCTCACATCTGGCCTTGGCAACAAAGCATGGAAATGGGAGCCACGTTCTGGGAGGAGGCCCAGAAAAGCCGGCACTCAGGAGTCATCTACAGAAAGCTGATGCTCCCCTTCTCCTGCTTCAGAACAATGATTTGGCACTGGATTGTCAAAGGCAAGGTGACACCTGTCTGTCTATGCAGACAAGAAAGGAGGTAAACCTCCGTAGCTGCAGACAGCTCACAGTGCTGCTGAGGGACTCGGGTATCGAGTGTGACTCTGATTTTGGCTTGAACTGTTTATTTAGTGCTGCCTTGCAGTGTCGATGCTCCTGGACCTGCTCAGCACGGTGTGTGGCTCGGAGCCTCTACCCAGGGGCTCTCTAAAGGAAGGTGAATGAACTTACCAAGTCTGACACGCAGCTGGCTGCAGTCTGGGGAGAGAGGAAAAGGAGGCCATCATGGCTTCAGTGTGGGTCATTCCGAGCAGAGTCACATGGGGCTGTTCCAAACTTGTTCAGACCTTCTGAGTACGTAGCTGGGTGACTGCCCTAGCCGCTGTTCATGCTACTCCCAGATACACTCCTATTTTGGGCACATTAAGTCAACTTCCGGGGCCTTGATTATCTAATGCCCATCTACAGGACTCATGGGAGCCAGCATCTTCCAACCCTCCGGCCAGTCAACAGTCCCCAGAACGCAAAGCTCAGCTCTGACAGAGAACTCCAGTCCTGGCCTCTGCCTGGTGTAACTCCAGGTGTCCTGACTGGTTCCTTGCTTCTATTATAACCAAGCACAAGATCGGGAAGTCCCCAGTGCAACTGGGTTTCCCCTGCTTAGTGCTGCCTCCCCTGTGCTACCTGCTCCTGCTGCCTGACTCTGATCTCCTGGAAACCTGACCTGCTGCCTCCTGACTCTCCATCTGCCCTTTTGCACTGTCTCTAACTCTGATCTCCTGGTAGCCTCACCTGGCCTGGCTCCTGAACCAGTTCTGACCACTAGACCTGACCACCCGTGTCCCAGTTCTGACACTCTGCACGGACCACATAGGCTACAGACATGGGCCTGGTGCTGGGAGAATCGATCCAGCTTTCCAACTGCTGCCCTCTAGAGCACCAGACATGCTAGAGTGGCTGGCCGCCTTCAGGCAGACAACCAAGCCCTGCAAGCCCAGATCATCCAGCTGACCTTGGAGAACCACTTATTGTAGGAGCAAGTAAGACAGCTTCATACAGAAAATGACGCATTCCAGCCATGGCCCACGGATCCCTGTTCTCATATACATCTGCCTGAATGGTGTGACAGTAACTGCCAGCAGTTCCCTTTACCCCCACTAATCCATGGGCACTAAACTCAGTCTCCGTCATTAAGAATGATACTAACATGTGAGCCACAAACAGTGCAGTGTTTGTATTTTTCCAGGGGAGGAGTAAATGACCATGAAGGTGACTGAAGTCCATAGTTTGTGTGTGGTAATTTTCCTATCTTGTTATAGTGGGAAAGCACAAACACACGTTTGCCAGGGATTACACAAGTACCTGATTCCAACATCTTGTTCTTCTTCTCCTCAGTCTCTGAAATGGGAGGAGAAAAGAGTTAGACAGAGATACGCGCTGTGTGATGCTATGTGCCCCATAACGAGCGGGGTTAGTTACTAGCACCCCACAGCCACAGTACAGTAGCCAGCAGCTTTGATAGGAGCGGAGCTGTTAGTTAGTGATACGCAGCAACACAGAGACCTGAGATTTACAAAGTATCTAAATTTGATGGAGGATGGGGGTCTGGATCCCTGTACACCTCTGACGTTCTCAATCCTTCCGCCTAAGGAGAATTCCTCGTACCCCAGGTATAAGTAGGGGAGGGATGCGCCGATGATTGGGGCTAACATCAGGGATCTGGCTTTGGCAATGAAACATGGAAACATGAGCCATGTTCTGGGAAATGGTCTAGAAGAGCCTGTGCTCCAGCAGTCATCTATAGAAAGTGGCTGGCTCCCTTCTTCTGCTTCAGAGGAATGTGATTAGCATTGGCCTGTCAAAGGCAAGGTGAGATTTGTCTGTCTATCCAGATATGAGAGCAGGTAACACTGTGTCTGCTGCAGACAGCTCGGATTGCTGTTGTGGGACTTGGGTATCTATTGTTGCTCTGATTTTGGACTGAATTGTTCACTTAGCCCTGCCCGGTTGTGTCAGTGGTTCTGGATCTGCTCAGCACCATGCGTGGCTGGAAGCCTCTGTCCAAGGGGCTGTCTTGGGGATGAACTTACCAATCGTCTGATGCAGCTTGTCACACTCTGGGGAGAGAAGAGAAGGAGACCATCCTGGGTTCAATGTGGTTCATTCCGAGCAGAGTGACACGGGACTGTTCCAAAATTTGGGGATGTGTACACTGCAGCTGGGAGGGTGCTTCCCTGTTTGGGCAGGCAGAAACGTGCTAAGAGTAGCAGAGGAGCAGGGATTAGCGCTAACTCAAGCAGAGCAAGCATATGTCTGAACAGGGAAGCATCCTCCCAGCTGCCGTGTAAACGTACCCAATGAGCCAAGGTCAACAGACAAGGTCCCATATCAGGCCTTAAATAGAGCCCACAAATTGCCCCAGGGTCAGCACCCCCGGCTGATGGCACTGCAGGGAATGAGAGGAGGGAGTGTCACAGCAGAACATGTATCATGTAGAGAGATACCTGCACTGCTGCAGCCTGTCATCTGGCCGCAAACCTCCTATTCCTGGACTGTGCAATCCCTTCGTGGTGCTGATCTGCAAAAGTGTGTAACTGTAGTGTCAGCGGTTGGCAGGAGCTTAGCTGGGGAAGGACTCCGTGGGGCTGTTTAGCCCTGGGGTCACTGTCCAACCCACAGATGTGGAGTCAGGTTTTGTCCCGGCTTTCATGGGAACACTGTGGGTTGTGGGTCCTACCACAGTGCACCTCACCGAGCACATACAAAGTGTAGTAGGGCTTGGAATCTATGCTGATTTGATGCCCAAGCCCAGAGAAGGAGGGGGGGAGAAGTGGAGAGAACAGGACTGGACAGGACTAAGGAGATCAGGGCTTGGATGACAGGGAAGTGGTAGGTGGGGAATGAGGGACACCAGCAGAGCTGTGTGCGTGCAGGGAGCTCAGAATTGGGAGAGCAGGTATTTTGCAGGTCAGAACTGAGATATAGCCACAGACCTGTGTGGAGAAAGTTTGCTCAGTCCCTGACTCAGGGATTGGCTACACAGCCCTGTAGTTTGGTCGATGGGGTTGTGATTTGCAGCGCGCACCTATGTGCTGCTCTGTAACTGTGCTGTGTGGATGCTGCTTGTGCACACGAAATGTTACCTAGCTCACACTAACATAGTCCTCTTCAAATATAGCTATGTGCGAACTAGGAACCTTTTAGTTCACACCCACAGCATCCACATGGGGTTGTTACAGTGCAACACTTTGGTGTGCTTTGCTATTCACACAGCATAATCTGAACAGTTGGGCCTCAGTCCTGCCATGCCAGATGCATCAAATTCACTCTCAGTTAAGGATGATACTGAAATGTTAGCTGCAAACTCTGCAGTGTTTGGTTCTTCCAGGGCAGGGGGAGATAATCATGAAAGTGACTCAAGTCCATACATTGTATGTGATGAATTTTCTAGCTCGTTACAGTAGGAAAGCACAGACCCACGTTTACTAGGAGGTTAGTAAAGTACCTGATTCTAAATCGCTCTTCACAGCATCTGAAATAGGAAGAAAAAAAAGTTAGACACAGAGCCACGCTGTGTGATGCTGTGTGTCCCATAACAATCCAGGTTAGTTACACTCACACTCCCAGCAGCAGTGCAGGAGCCAGCTGCTTTGATAGGAGCGTGATTGTCGGTTAGTAAAACAGACCAACATGTAGGAGAGCTGGGATTTACAAAGCATCTAACCTTGATGGCAGACTAGATCCAGGGTCTAGATCCAGATACAGCTCTGCCATTCTCAACCCCTTCATCTAAGGAGAATTCCTTTTTCTGTGTTACTAACAGCCCTTTGGAGCATCAAAGCTCCACACTGCAGGTATAAATAGAGGCTAGACATGCTGATGATTGGAGCTCAGATCTGGGATCTGGCTTTGGCAACGAAACATGGAAGTGTGAGCCACGTTCTGGGAAGAGGCCCAGAACACTCCAGTCGTCAGCCTTAGAAATCGACTGGCCCACTTTCCCTGCCTCAGAACAACGAGACTGGCATTGGATTGTCAAAGACAAGGTGACACCCGTCTGCCTAACTAGGCACAAGAGCAGGTAACCCTGTGACTCAGATTTTGGCCCAAACTGTTCACTCAGTCCTGCCCTATGATGTCGGTGCTTCTGGATCTGCTCAGCACCGTGTGTGGCTGGAAGCCTCTGCCCAGGGAGTCTCTCAGGGAAAGTGCATGAACTTACCGAGCTTGTCCTGCAGCAGCTGGTGTTCTGGGGAGAGAAGAAAAGGAGACCATCGTGAGTTCCATGTGGGTTGTTCCAAACACAGTGATGTGGGGCTGTTCCAAACTCTGGGTACATCTACACTACAGCTGGGAGTGAGCTTCCCTATCTGGGCAGGCAGACACGTGCTAGGTCGGCTTGAGCTAGTGGCTAACAGCAGCAGAGCAGCCAGGGGTAGCAGGTGCCGCGGCTTGGTCTATCTTCCCATGTACAAAGCCACTCAGACACCCTGGGTACGTAGTCAGGCAGCTACGCTGAGCCACAGCCACACTGCTATTGTTAGTGCACTAACTCAAGCAGAGCCAGCGTCTGTCTGGCTACCCAAGCGGGAAAGTCCGTTCCCAGCTGCAGTGTAGACGTACCAATGAACCAAGAGTCTCAGAACTGACAGGGTATGTCAGACAAAACTATTCTTAATGAACAAAGACAAGGTCCCGGATCATCTCCTAAACAGAGCCCACAAATTGCCCTGGGGCAGCACCCTCTACTGATGGCACTGCCGGGAATGAGGAAAGAGAGCATCACACCAGATCATGTATCACAGTGGTTCTCAACCTTTCTAGACTACTGTACCCCTTTCAGGAGTCTGATTTGCCTTGTGTACCCCCAAGGTTCACCTCACTTAAAAACTTCTTGCTTACAAAATCAGCCATAAAAATACAAAAGTGTCACAGCGCGCTATTACTGAGAAATTGCTTCCTTTCTCACTTTTACCATATGATTATAAAATAAATCAATTGGAATATAAAGATTGTACTTGCATTTCAGTGTCTGGTATATAGAGCGGTATAAACAAGTCATTGTCTGTATGAAAGTTTAGTTTGTACTGACTTTGCTAGTGCTTTTTATGTAGCCTGTTGCAAATATCTAGCTGAGTTGATGTACCCCCTGGAAGATCTCTGCGTACCCCCAAGGGTACACATACCCCTGGTTGAGAACCACTGATGTATCAAGTAGAGAGAGGCCTGCACTGCTGCAGCCTGTCACCCAGCCTCAGACCTCCTAATTCTGGGCCTTTGTGGTGCTGATTTGCAAAAGTGTGTAACTCTAGGGTTAGTGGCTGGCAGGAGATTAACTGGGGAAGGGCTGTGTGGGGCTGTGTGGCACTGGATTTACTGTCCACCTCTAAAGCCATGGGGTCAGGCCCTGTCCCCTCTCCTAGTGGAACAATGGCGGGCCGCTCAGCAGTGTGCACCTCACAGATCATAGTAGGGTTTGGAGGCTCTGTTCCTTTGAGGCCCAGGCCTAGACTTGGAGGGAGGAAAACAGGACAGAAATGAGAAGCTGAGGGCTGGGATAGCAGGAAAACTGTGGGTGGGGACTGAGAGATACCAACAGAGCTGGGGCTGGGGAAGGAAGTCCAGAGCTCGGATAGCAGGGGGTGCAAGCAGTGGCAGTGTTTGTCCCATGGGGACTCCCTTCAAAGCTCAATTTCAGGGCTTTTTCCACTGACCTTGGTGTGTATGAGGGTGGGGATGTGGGGGAACAGGACTGAGGAGCTCAGATCTGAATAGCAGGGAGGCAGTAGATGGGGATTGAAGGGCACTGGCAGAGCTGTGTGCAAGTGGGGAGCTGAGCATTGGGATAGCAGCCATTTTTCAGGTTAGAACTGAGATGTAGCCACAGAACTGCGTGGAGGAAGTTTGCCCAGCCTGACTCAGGGCTTGTCTACACAGCCCCATAGTTCAGGCTACAGGGGTGTGATTTGCAGCACGCACCAAAGTGCTGTGCTGTAACTGTCCACTAAACGGTGCCTCGTTGATACTCACCTAATCCTCTTCAAATATGACTACATAAATGTAAACTAAGAACTGTGTGGTTCACATCCACAGCACCTACACGGGATTGTTACAGTGCAGCACTTTGGTGAGCGTTGCTAGTCACTCTCCCATAATCTGAACTGTTGGATGGTGTAGACATAGCCTGAGTCCCACCAGTCCACGTGCATTCACTCTCCGTTGTTAAGGCTGAAATGTGAGTTGCCAGCTCTGCAGTGTTTGTTTATTTCCAGGGCAGAGGGAGATGATCATGAAGGTGACTAAGGTACGTACAGCGCGTGTGCTGACTTTTCTATCTCATTATAGTGTGAAAGCACAGACACACGTTTATTAGGCACTTAGCCAAGTACCTGCTTCCAGCGTCTTCTTCTCAGTGTCTGGAATGGGGAAGAGAAAAGCATTAGACCCAGAGACACACACTGTGTGGTGCTGTACACTCCCTAACGACTGGAGTCAGTCACAGACATCCCACACCCACACTCCCAGCCCCAGTGCAGGACCTGGCAGGTTTGTCATGAGCTGGGCTAGTTAATGATACGCCCCAGCACACAGGAGCCCTGGGGGAGTTTCTGACTCCTTAGCCTTTGTCTACACACACACTTGAACCAATTTAACTAATGAGGTTACAAAACATGCCTTGAGTTAAACTGGTGCAGGGCTGTGCATAGAGCAGGCCTTGGGCTGGTGCAGCACGGCTAATAGAACCAGGAGACAGGGGCAATTATTCCACAGTGACCCCTCTGGCTAGTTATAGAATAGCAACAGCACTGATTGCTAGGGGAGTCCCATCCAGTCTTCCCCACCTGGAGGAAAGGTGGCCACAAGGGCGCATGGCAGAGGGCAAAGGAGATGAAAGAGGGGATCTTCAGGGTTGTCCTTGTCAGGAGATCCCATCACCATGTTGGCATGTTGTACCCATTCTCTGCCTTTCATCTGTATTTCCCTACACTTGTGCCCAGCGCCCAGCAGAACGGGTCACACGTCTCAGCACCATCACAATGCAAATCAATATTGTTACTACATATTGAAACGTTCACAGTGGAATAAATTAGATGCGTGGACTTAAAAAACAGCGCTGCTGTGTCTATTGGCACATCTGACTGAGTGAATGTCATAGATACGCAGAGTTTCAGGCCAGACGGGACCATAAGATCTTCTGTATATCACAGGCTAGAGACTAATCACCCTCCCTGTCTCCTGTGCATTCAACAGTCACAAGGATGGAATCATCTCACAGGGCGTCATTGACCTTCCAGTGTTGTTTCATTTAAGGAGAAAGAGCCACTGAGCAATTGCTCAGAGTGAGGATGGCAGAATCTGACCCAGATTTGTCACTGCCAACCAGTCTTCTTGTCCCAACCACGTGCAAGGAATCTCACAAGCATTGACCCTTGGGTTTCCTGCTGCAAAATACACATTTGCCAACTTGTTATCAGGATATTTGAGAATGTGGGGGCGGTGAGGAATCACTAGGGTGAAACCTCCCGGCTCCATCTCTTTCATTGCACTGAGCCCACAGATAGTACCAGATAGCCACAGAGCTCACACAACTCAACAGACACGGCAAGAGATAGAGCAGGAGACCTACCAAGATTTAACAGAGCCTCCTCTTTAGAGCGTTTCTTCTGAGAGGTCTTTCTCTTCGCTGTGAGACAGAGAATCAGACATTGCAGTGAGATAGGGAAGGAAGGGGAAACACTGAGCAATACATGAATAGAAGTGAGGTTAGGGACCCCAGTGTGTTCTTTAATTTGGTTTATTTCCTAAAACCAAGACAAGGTCACATATCTGAACAATAAAACACTCCCAGCCCAGTGCCCTCTAGGGCCGACTCTGAACATGTAAATAACACAGTCCCGTTACCTGTATATCCAAGAAATGCACAGGCTCCAGCAGCAATAAGAACCAGAGTAAACAATACCCAGAATGCAGCCAGCCAGGGAGAAACACGGGGGAAGATGTCACCTGGCAAACAGAGAGCGCAGTGTGTGAGGAGCACAGTCCCATCCTGGAGCTGGAGAATGGGCTTTGCCGCTTGGTTTGACAGCTAAGGCTCAAGGATCCCCAGAAATTCCTGGGATCGAAGGAAACTTCCCCTCCATGTGCAAATCACAGAAACAGAGGAGAGCTATTGTACCAGATAAACCAGTGTGGCATCTGGTACAAGAACCAGGACTCTGGTCTGCCCAAATCTCTCCTGCTGCTACAAGCCAACAGCCAGTGGCTCCGTGCACCGCCTGCCCAGCTCTGCCTGCTGGCTGTTTGGATGATCATTGTCACACAGCATCCCAGTTCTGTCACCACGTCCAGTCCAGATAAGTTCAGCAGAGAACCATTTTTTCCCCAGTTGGCCCCAATGTGTTATGAGATCATGGATTCAGGGATGTTAAGGTCAAAAGGGGCCCTTATGACCATCTAGTCAGACCTTCTGTATAACCCAGGCCACAGAACCTCCCCCAGTGATCCCTGAATCCAGTCCTGAACTTCTATTCCAGTAGAGTGGTTCTTGTAGAAAGAGATGCCCAGTTTGGGTTTAGAGATTCCAAAGTTCAGTCCCTGTTTCTGTATCAGACAAGGGCTTGGACCTCGTGTGCCAAAGGCTGGAATGGAGATGTCAGTGGAAATGAAAATACTTGGCTGGCACGGAGCAGGAGGGGTTTTAGTAAGCTCGGGACACCTTCCTGTTTGTAGCCAGACACCTGGATCTGAGTGGAGCAGAGGAATGGCCTCTACCCACCTCCACACAGGAGATGTGAGTCACACGGGCTCAGGCATAACTTCCCTGAAGCCTGATGCTGTGACCATGGGTGCCACTTCATTGCCTGCCCTCAATGGGGAAGCAGAGGCTGTGACATGCCCTGTGACAGCATGTTGTTAGGGTGAACTCACCTTACCAAGTGCTCCATGTTAGTCTATAGTACCCACCTGTCCCCATCATTATCTACCACTCTACTTATTTCTGGGTCTTCTGCAAATTTTACCAGCAATGATTTTACATTTCCTTTGAGCTCATTGATAAAGCTATTGAATAACATTGGCCCAGAATAGACCCATTACAATTCCTTTGAGATCTATCAGTTAGCCAATTTTTAATCCATTTACTGTTGGCTACATTGAGTTTAACTGTGCTACTTTTTTATCAGAGTTTCGTGCAGGACTAAGTCAAACCCCTTTCAGAGGCTCAGACCGGTTTTACACTACACAGTTAGGTCATTTTAATTATATCGCTCAGGCCTGTGAAAAATTTCACATCCTATGTGATGTGCTGAAGCCAGCATAAGTGCTGGTGTAGACACCACTAGGTCAATGGAGGAATTATTCCATTGACCTAGTTACCACCCCTCAGAGAGGTGAATTTACTACAGCCATGGAAGAACCGCTTCTGTTGCTGTACTAAGTGTTTCTAGTGTAGACTCACCCTGCATCTGTTACTTCAGCACAGTTCTTTTATCAACCAAGCGCGTCATCTCCTCAAAGAACAACATCGAGTTCATTTCACAAGACTTAGCCCAGCTCCTGACAGGCCGTTTGTCCAGAGCACAGGAACATCCATCACAAATGGCCCCACAAGTCAGGTTAGAAGGACATTTCCTGTCTCGGTACCAGAAACAGGCCCTAGCTGAGTGCAATTCCCAAGAAACCTAGGCCCTGCCACCACCCTGGTGACCCTTTCAGCACGGGGGGACTCACCTGAGAGGTGAACGGCAGACTGTCGCTCGGTCTCCAGCAAGCCGTTCTTCATTATGCAGCTGATGTCTCCATTGTCTTCTCCTTCTGTGACAGTGACGTGACTCACAACGGTATACAGCTTCTCCCTGTCCTGAGTCACGTTGGTCACAATGTCCATCACCAGGTTCTTCCCATTCTTTCCAACCCACTGGAGTTTGGGTTCGGGGAACCAGCCTGCGGATCTACAGTCCAGCCTGATCCCCTGACCCTGGGGGCCCAGCACGTCAATGAAAACTGGAGCCACAGCTACAGGGACAGAGAGTGTGTGTATCAGGAAATCGTAAGCATCAAGTGATACCCCAGCTACCACTGTATATAGGGGGCTCTGACTGGAAAGCTCCATTCCCTTATGAGCAAAGCTTCCCTGGGATCCCCCATGCTGACAATTGGGGAAATTAAATAATACCATCTTGCATTTCCATACAGCACTTTGCCCTGCAGGCTCACAGAGGAATGTGCAGGGTGAAACTGCTACACTGAGATCACGGCACCTGCTGCAGAAATGCAGCCACTTCTGGGGTGAAGCCCAATCGCTGTCAGGACCATTGCACTTCAGTACAGAGCAGGAGGTGAGGGATGGTGACCCCCACCTACATCACTGCTGCAACTCCTACTTCATCACCTTCCTAAATACTGTACCCTCTGGTGTCCTCTCTTCACTGGGAACGGTGCCCCAGCCCAGGCCACCCTCGTGCTTGGATTTCTCTTTCTCTCTGCTGCATACAACCACCCTGCCTTCCTTTAAATCTCTCCTTAAAAGCACACGTGTCCTGTGGAGCCTTTGGACTTAGGAGTCACCAATAACGGGAGATGATTTAGAACAACCTCAATGCTCTGCATTATCACAGGAGGGCGCCTCCTCTGGGGCTTCATGTTTCTGACCTGTATTGTCTGGCGCTACATTACCTAGTGAGCTAAATGGGCAGAGACCGTCCCTTCCACTGCCCTGGTGCAGCACTGAACATGTGGTCAGTGCCCAGGGAATAAAAAGCAATATCCCAACCCTTGGAAACTGCAGGGGGAGTTTCAGGGAGGTTGAACATAATTATCACCTGAGCAGGGATTTGGGCAGAACATGGGGGTAACGGTCCCACTCCCTCAAACAGCGCCGCAGTGAGCATGAGAACTGAGGATCGTCGCTTTAGGTCACATTGAGAAGAGGCCGTTTAATGAGCACTGATCCTGCTAGCACCACCATGGGGTAGGCGCTGAGTGCGAGGGGAGAGCGCCCCCTACTGAGTCCTGCACATCCCTCCCTGCAGCACAGGAACCTACTGCCGTGTTGGGCTCAGTGTTGGGGCTCCCCCAAGATTACAGGAAGTTCTGGCTATACAGACACAGTGTCCGTTAGTGCCGTGTCTCACCTGCCACCCGTAGCTCAGTCGTGGCTTCCTCACTCCATTCTGGGTTCTTCACAAAGCAGTGGTATGTCCCAGCATCTGCCACTTGGAGCCGTTTCAGTTTCAGGGAGACATTCCCATTGCTCAGCTCCTGCGGGAACATCTCTGTCCGGGACTGGTAACTCTCTCCTGGCAGGTCCTGGGTTCCCTCGTCTGAGTATTTGTGAACCGTGATAACTCCTGTTTCAATTTTCCTCCACAGCACGTCCATTCTGGGCAGCCGGGCCGGAGGTGAGAGCTGGCAGGGTAACACCACATCTCGGCCAACTACCCCCACCATGGGATGCAGGGAGCCTGCCAGGGAGAACTGCTCTGCAATAGACAACACCAAGAGCAGCCTGAATGAGAGGCAAAAGGAGGGGGCATCGCTGAGCCAGGGCCCAGCAGATACAGACACTCAGTGAGTGTGAGGAAAGGGCATCACAGAGCTAAACAAAATTCCCTCAGTCGTGCATTGCTCGTAGCAGAAGGTTCAGAGTCACATGTAGCGCTATTGAGTTACTCTCTGTGGACGCAGGGCAGTGCAGCCGTACCACAGCTGACACCAGCCAGTCCTCCAATGCTGTCCTACAATCCCTTGGAAATTACGCCAAAGATGCCTATCTTGCACCCTACCTACTGGCAAGGGATGGCCCAGCTGGAAGCCACCTGCCAGTTCATAGCACCCTGCACAGCCCCATGGCACCCAGTTACGAGCTCTTTCCACTGCAAGCAACTTCTTTGGTGAACTGATTTCAGAGCCATGTATCCCCACAATGGCGCAGAGAGGCCATCTCAGAGGGTTTCTGCCTGGCCTGAGGGCATTGGGTCTTTGATGGACCTTGGGCTGATGCACGTCCCTTCCAGGGATTCGATACCCAAAACAGAGACTGGCTCAGAAGAGCATTCACCGTTCTGGGGATCGGTGTCTGGAGGAAATTAAGCATCTGAAGGTGAGCTATGTCTGCACAGCAGCTGTGTCTGAAGGGTCTCCAGGCTCGTCCGTCCCACCATGGGGCATGTAGAGCAATTACTGCCGAGCTGCAGCGCCTGATACTCGCTGTGTGGCTACAGGTGGGGAGGGATAGGGTGAGATTTGTCAAAGCCACCCAGGAGATTTTGATACTAAATGTTGCCAGCTCTTGGGCTACTAAGTGTTTTTCATAAAGCCCCAGCTCCTGGAGGCGTGTGATCCTGTGAGAATCTCAGCTTTCGTTTAAAAGAAGAGTCAGTTTCTAGCTCTGGTGTTTGCAGAGAAAAGCCTGAAAATGGGACCCACGTGTGACCAAAGGCTCAAGAAACAAGGGAAATAAAAAAATCCTAACGTTATCCCCTCCCCACAGCCTCCTGGGCCTGTCCCCTTTTATTCTGCAGGACTGAGGAAATCCTGGGGAGAGGGGTCTTTGGGCTCAGATCCCCCTACCCTGGCCATGCAGTACATGGGGGACAGGGAGGGAAATAATTGGGATTCAAACGTTTTTACCAGAGAGAGAACACGGTGCCAGGAGGAGGATGGCCAGGCTGCACACACAGAGCTGCCACCGCATCACGATGGGGCACCCTGGGCAGGGACCTGTAAGGAGAGAGCAGTGATGGTTAACACCTCCCCAGACTGTGTGAGAGGGGCCGGCAGTGCAGGAAACATGTCCCAGCCATCATCTGACCTGACCCGCTCTGCTCCCGGGCAGGGCATCTCCCCAGGGACAGGAGGGGATTTCACCCCACCCAGGCTGCTCTGCCTCCTGCCCGGGCCTCACTGGGCTTCCACCCTGGGCCTGGTATCCACCCCCATTTCTCCCCCTTGATGGTTCTCTGACTCCAGTGGTGCAGGTCCCCCCGATTCCAGTGCTGGGCACATGCTGTGCCACCTTTCTTCCCCAGGCTGTGCAGCTGGTTCTCTGACCGTCCAGTGGTGCAGGGTCAGCTTGGCCCACCCACCTCTGATCCCAATGCAGGGTGAGCTTCACAGACATCATCAGAGCAGGGCCATCACATCAAGAGACGTTATAGCAAGATACCAAGTCTTAGGGTAGCTACACTCCAACCTGGGTACACGGGGTGTGAATCTATCTGTGAATCTTCTGTTTCACTTCCAGCTCCCTCCAAGCCCGTCCATCCCGTGCGTGATGCATTGAAAACCGTATAGGAATTACGAGCCATCACTGTCAATGGGGGTTTCCTGCTGGCAGGCAGGTGGCTCTGTAGGGAAGTGTGCAATCTAGATCCGGCAGCAGGAAGTTCTTCAGAGAGCAGGCTCAAGCAAAGAGGCGAGACCTGGGCCTCTCAGCCTACGGGAGCAGCCTGCTTTGTCTCTCTCTGTTCTGGTGTGTTATGGTTCTGGATTCTAGGCAGTGAAGCCGTATTACGCTGCAGCCTTCCAGCCAGAGGATCTACGTTTATATCCAACTCCTCTGTGTGTGCCGGGAGCATAACAACGGGGACCTTCCCTCTAAAGGGACCTGCCTTCTGAGCCCTTCCCAGGTCACTGGGGAATGACACGAACTGCCAGAGGGCAGGGATAAGGCCTAGGCATTACAGGCCTGTATCCAGGGTAGGATTAAGACATAGGCATTAGAGGCTCGTAGCCAGGGCAAGGTTAAAGCCTAAGTGCTTGGGAGCAGCCTGCTTCGTCTCTCTCTGTTATCGTTCTGGATTGGAAGCATTGATGCTGTTTTACACTGCAGCCTTCCAGCCAGAGGATTTATATTTGTATCTAACACCTCTGTGCGTGTCGGGAGCATAACAACGGGGACCCTCCCCATAAAGAGACCTCCTTTTTTGGCCCGTCCAAGGTCACTGGGGAATGACATGAACTACCAGAGGGAAAGCCTAGGCACTACAGGACCGTGGCCAGGGCAGGGTTAAGGGCTGGGCACTATAAGCCTGTGCACAGGGGCCCAGCAGACTCTTGTCTTGTGTTTAAAAAAAATGTAAGTTTCCCAGTTTCCTGTGTGAGAAGAAAAGCTCAGAATCCTGTCCTGGGTTTAACAGTCCCAGCAACACCTGCCTGAGTCTGCAGAGAGCCAGGGGCCTGAGCTTCGAGAGAGGGGACTGCCTCATACAGCTTAGCGGGAGGTTTACTACCAGCTGCCCACCCCACCCAGCAGGGACTGTGCGTGTGATGGGGGTGAAGAGTCCTCGAGAGACACACACCCTCACACACACACTCTCCCCCCCACCCCCCCGCCAAGGACTGCTGTAATGATCTGGGGGTTCTTTAAACAACAAGCCAGTGAATGCGAAAAGAATAAAACTTGAATTAAAAACAAACTCGTGAGCGTCTGTGGTGAGCTGCTGTGCACGGCTACACGGTGTTCTGCACCCCTGCTTCCAGGCACAGCTCACAACGCCCGTGTTCATAATCCTGTCCCTTATGGGGGAGCCTCGCTAAATGGTCATCTTGCACAGACATATCTCTACAGCCAATGCCCGCTGCTGAGGGAAGTGGTGGAGGTGGGGGAGGGGGGGGAAGATCCCTGCTAATGCACCAACCCTTCCGGGAGTGTGAGGGGGCCCATGTGCTGACCCGTCTCTCTAGGAGGGGAAGGGGGGACCCTGCCATTGTCACTCCAGTGGATAGGTGGCAGGTCTATGGGCGCCCCATGTCAGGGAGAGCCTGGGGCCCTGCAATGCCTTAATTCAACCCCACCCTCTGCAGAGCTCCCCGCCCCTGCTGGCCTGGGAAGGAGGGATTGGAGGCTGGTGTCCGGTGGAGTTGGCTAGCAAAAGGATCTGAGTCCTTGCCCCCACTCCCTTTACCCAGAGGCCTGCCTGACCTCGAGGGCTCCCCTCCCACTCTCCTGTGTGGTGGGGTCCCTGTAACCCCGACAAGGCTGGGCCCCGGATGCCCGAGGGCTCGACCCCCAATCGTGCTGTGGTCCCTTAGGGCAGGGGCTCGGGTGTCCCCACTCCGGGGCACTAACTCTGCACTGGGTGCTTCCCTGACCCACGGATCATTGCACATAGTGCAGAGCAAATACAATGTACTAAACAAAGAGCAATCAAAAATCAAATAAAAACATAAGAAAAGAGGAGACAGGTTAGGCTCTAGGGGGCAGGGCCCGTCTCCCCAGTGTCAGCCACCCTGTCGGGGTCACGATCCCCCTCCCAGTTTGGCCTGCGAGGCCTCTTGGCTGGTGGCGTCTCCCTGCGCCAGGCCCTGCCTAGGATCCCTGTCTTTCTCCCCAGCTGCTCACCGCAGACGGCTCTGGACGGCCCCAGCCCCACTCTGCTTCAGCGTGCTCACAGTCCCATGCAGCAAGTCACTCAGGAGCCCGGGGTCCCGGCCGCCCACAGAGCGCCCCAGGAACTGGACTGATGTGCTGGGGCTGCGGGGGAAACGGACCCCGAAGCTGTGCGTGAACTCTGACTGGGGGAAAGTGAAAGCACCCAGGGGCTTGTCACACATTAACCAGGATGAGGCAGGATCTTGTGATGGGTCAAAGTCTGTAGATTAAATAGACAAGTTTTTCAGCTTTCAAACCCTGCAGCTAACACGTGAACCTGGCCGAGGTGTTATCTGACCAGGGCGCAGAGCAGGTATTCGGTTACCTGCGGAGACACGGTGAGCAGTGAGGAGAAGATACACTGATGGGTTCCTGTTAATCCTTCCATCTTGTGGGAGGCCCATTGCAGGTCGGCCCTGAGTGCTGTTACACCCCTGCCTGGATCCACTCCCCTCTCAGCCTATCCTCCTTTCCCCCCAACCTTTCTCTCCTTCCCCAGCCTGGGCAACACTCGGGGGGGCCTTAGCACGGAGATCAAAAGGGCTGGTCTAGGTCCCAGCCTGTAAAAACCGGGCCCGTGGGAGGCACCCCTTGAGTAAGTCGGGCCTAAAGGACCCACACAGCTCTGCAGGGGCAGGTCTGGGGCCTCCGTGGCTCTGAAACTAGGACTTTGGGCATCTGCGATCCCAGCCTTTCTCCGTGGCTCCTTGCAGCAAATCCAGCCAAGACAGAGTCTTGCAGGCAGCTTGTCCTGAATGTACCCCTCCGGGGCGCACTGCTCTCAGGGAGGGTGTGCAGTGACCCCAGGCTCCGAAGCTCACCTCCCTTGCTGGGTTTCAAAGCCCAGGCTCCAGCCGGAGCGGGAATGTCTGCTCTGCTATTTTTAGCCCTGTAGCACAAGCGCCATGAGCCCAAGTCTGCTGAGCCAGGCTCTGAGACTCGCTGCTGGAGGGTTCTGTGCAGTGTAGACGTGCTCTCTGTCTCCCTTTCTTCGTGTAAGTCCCAGGTGAGTCTGTAGCTCTGTGGTACTGAGACATGTGAGCCAGCGTGGAGCCTGTAAACCGACGGGGGACGTCTCGTTCTACAAAACAGGCTCTAGGTCGGCCAGAAGTTAGAGGATCGATGCAGGGATCCCTGGGGAGGCTCTGGCCTGGGTTCAGATTAGATGGTCGCATTGGTCTTTAAATATATGTTAAATAAATGCCCCTGGAAACTCTCTCCTCTTTGGCTTCCCGCAGAGGTGCTAGTGTCTGTTCACCAGACTTTCTTTCTTCCCCACGTGTTCCTTTGGCTTTTTGCCCTGCTTCCCGCACCTGCTCAATCACACTGATTCCGGCTCCCCACCTGCTCACAGGTCACTGCTGGATGCTCGTTCTCACCTGCCTTGTGTTCTCCCCCACCCGGCAGTGCCCTGGTGCCCGGCTCTCAGCAAACTGCTCCTGAGCCCAGAACGGGGAGGGGGTGGCAATCAGGGCAGGACGGGCAGAAGTGGCTGGAGCTGGGGGTGGAGGATGGGGTGGGTGGAGACTAAGCAGGTGGGGAAGCCAGTGCAGACCCATGGTAGCTGTTCTCAGGGGGTGAAATTCATCCCTGTACACCAGCACATACCCCAGGCCCCATTTATGTCCCCTGTAAGCCCAGAGGGTGAAGTTCCCCAAGTGGGAGCTGGATCCATCTCACCAGGGACTGGAGACCAGGGTGGAGGCAAAAGGTTCAGGCTCATCCAACATCCCAGGACCCCCAGTCACCCAGTGACCTTTCACCCTGGCCCAGCTGTGCCTGTAGCCGGGGGCTGTCTCGGCCCCCAGGCAGTGAGATGGGCCGGGTGTGTGTGTGTTCCTTTAATGATATGTTTAGACTGGAACAAGTAAACCAGGCTCTTCTGTTCTCAATCTACCAGCCCTAAATAGAAATGCTGTGGCCAGGGTGAGGAAAGTAGGGGGTGCTGCAGGGCAGGAAACGGGGATCAGTGACAAGTATCAGACCCAATGAGGGGACAGAGCACGTCAGAGAGCAGCTGCGGCATCTCTGCTGTCTGAGCTCTACAGACCCCAGTGGGACTGGGAGCAGGGAGAGGGGCCGACTGGAGCATCCAACCCTGGGGAGCAGATGAGGGCAGATCGGAGCAGAGAGAGAGACCGGAGCGTCCCTTCTGCTGAAGTCACACAGGGCAGAGGGGGCAGGAGGGAGCAGGGAGCGACTGCGGATTGTCCCCTCTGGACCCCGTCAGTGACAGAAGCCACTGGGCTGTTTCCATCCCGATCGATTCCCCCCAACTCCCCGATGATCCTGTCTCTGTGCTTCCTGCTGCTCGGTGAGTATCCGGGAACCCTGTGCTAATTCATGGCAGGTTGGGAGGAAACAGAACCAGGAGCATCTCCTGGCCCAGACTGTCATCAAATCCTCTTTAGTGGGGGAGAAATGGGCACAGAGGAAACACTGAGTGTGAGAGCTATTGGGCCAGATCCCCAGCGGGTGTGAATGGGTGTCACTCCACTGGAGTCAATGAAAGAACACCCCGCTAATGGCATATTGGGCTGCATTAGGAGGGGCATTGCCAGCAGGTCACGGGAAGTGATTATTCCCCTCTATTCGGCATTGGTGAGGCCGCATTTAGAATATTGTGTCCAGTTTTGGGCCCCCCACTACAAAAAGGATGTGGACAAGTTAGAGAGAGTGCAGCGGAGGGCAACCAAAATGATTAGGGGGCTGGAGCACATGACTTATGAGGAGAGGCTGAGGGAACTGGGCTTGTTTAGTCTGCAAAAGAGAAGAGTGAGGGGGGATTTGATAGCAGCCTTCAACTATCTGAAAGGGGGTTCCAGGGAGGATGGGGCTAGGCTGTTCTCGGTGGTGGCAGATGACAGAACAAGGAGCAACGGTCTCAAGTTGCAGGGCGGGAGGTCTAGGTTGGACATTAGGAAAAAGTTTTTTACTAGGAGGGTGGTGAAGCACTGGAATGGGTTACCTAGGGAGGTGGTGGAATCTCCATCCTTAGAGGTTTTTAAGCTGCGGCTTGACAAAGCCCTGGTTGGGATGATATAGCTGAGAGTAGTCCTGCTTTGAGCAGGGGGTTGGACTAGATACCTCCTGAGGTCCCTTCCAACTCTAATATTCTATGATTCTATGATTCTATGAAATCAGTGTAGCACCACTGGAGTCAAGGCGGGTTTACACCAGTTGAGGATCTGGCCCTGTGGAGGGCTGAAGGGAAAGGCGGTGCCAGCTCAGCCAAGGTCTGGGTGCGGGAGGAACCTGCCGTACCCCAGATCTAACGTCCTGCCTGGTTTCATTCTACAGCAAAACAGGAACCAGGAGTTTTTTTCCCTATCTATTAAAGGCAGTTTTTGCCCTTCAAGAAGGACCTTAGAAAAGGGGGAGATTTTATCTCCAGCACTAACCACACGGCACCTTTCTGTTCCCAGCACTGAGTCCCAGCCGCCAGGAGATCTGCTCAGCTCCCGGTGAGTCCGTCTGTTTGTCTGTCTGTCCCCCGACCCACTCACCCCTCTATCTATCTATTTATCTGTATTGATAGAAAAGGCTTCCAGCTGCAGAAGATTATTATTAATTATTATAATTACTGCAGCCCCCGGACGCAGGTCTCCGGGATCAGGGCCCCTTCATGCCGGGTGCTGCACACCCCTCTGGAAGTTCTGGTCCCTGCCCCAAAGAGCTGACAGTCTCAGATCTGACATTATCCCGCCTTACCCACCTGTGCTGAAATAAGACCCAGCTCCAGAGACGTTGCGCAGACCCAAGCCATTGAGCAGGCAGAGCTCCTCCTGCCCTGCCCCACAGAGGGGTGTCAGCTCTGCGGAGCTACCCTCCCTGTGCTCCCTGCGTGTGCGATCCCGGCTATCGCACGCAAAAGACCGTGCATCCCACAAAGTGTTCACGCCCCGCTCAGCACGATCCCCGGTACCCACTGCCTGCTCTCAGCCACGTTAGCACCGTCCCGTCCCACAGATTCCTGGCACTGCCCCAGGGAAGTGTGGGTGATTGCACAGTGACCTCGCAGGCGCCCACGGGGATGGTGGGAAGAGACGCCAAACTCTCCAGACTCCCACAATCCCCAGCTGGAACATCCCAGGCTCCCCGGGGCTATCTCATAATTCCTCCACGGCCCGTGAACCATGTAGCAGCTGCCAGCTGCTTCCACGGCTACCAACTTCCTTTGGCAAAACTTCTCCCTGGGCTCCCCCGGAGACGGGCACCACCGACAACCCCACTGACGGCTTTCACCCATTCCCCTTCCCAGGTGCTCTGCCTGCCCCCATCCTCTACCTCAGGGAGACGTCCGCCCAGCCAGGGGACTCCGTGCTGCTTCTGTGCTACGTGTTCTTCCAGGTCCCAGCCAGCCGCGTCGCCTTCTGTAAGGACGGAGAAGAAGTTTCATCCCAGAACAACTTATTGGGGGAACTCACCTACTACTACAGCTATGCGGTGTCCAGGGGCAGCTCTGGGAATTACTCCTGTGGGTACGAGACCAGGGAGAGCGATAACCGGGTGACCAGATCCCAGCTCAGCTCCGCCGAGCACCTCAACTTGATTGGTAAGGGGGTGAATGGTAGAGTGAGCACAATCCTCCAAGCCATGGCAGAGAGAAAATCCAGATGTAGCTTGCTGAGCGACAGGGGTAATGGGCAGAAGTAGCTGTTATCTTCCATGTGGACCAGCCCCTAGATAGAGACATTACACCTAATTTGTCAGTGGGTCACACAACTGCTCATGGGACGGCAGTGGGAGGTTGGTTCGCAGGACTCCTGAATTCTCTTCCTGGCTCCGGGAGCAGACTGTGGTTAGTGTTAAAGGCAGCATGGAGAAGCACATAAATCTGGCACATTCCCTCTGAAAGGCAGCGAGACAAAGGGGATGAGACTGGGGTTTGCCATAATAGTGACTTTGCAACCCGGAGGCACGCACAGGCCCGGATTCACCTCGTCCTCACGGCACAGGCCAGGCAGGCAGCGGTGGAGAGGAGTCAGACCCCACAGCTCACGGAGACGCCTCTTGGGCCAGACCTGGGGATCTGAGCCCGGCTCTGTGTCCCCAGCTCTCCCCTCACCACATAGAGACTTTGGGCCAAACCACCCCTGGGGTAACTCCTCTGCCTGCAGCCGTTACAGCGGGGAGACTCGGCTCTCTGTAGTGAAACCCAGCCTGTGCAGAGGGGCCAGCCCCAGGGCTCGGCAGCGCTTAGCTCCCCTGAACCCGCACCACTGGGCGTGAGCAGGGCCTAGGCCGGATGAGCAGGGCCAGGGCCCAGGCACGGGGGCAGCTGGGGAACGTCGCCCATGCACACAGCTCCTCACACAAGCCGCTGTGCTGACCACGTGAGCCCCGGCCTCTCTGAGGGGTGCAGGGACCTCCTGCAAATCAGATCCCCAAGGATGCTCCACAGACAAGAGGTGTCTGACTGGAGGGCAGGGAAATCCTGACTCATGGATTCCTGGGGCATTTCAATCCCCATGGAGCTTCAGTGAAAGGTGCCGGGGATCAGTGAAAAACGAGGGTTTGTTAAGGGACAGAGACGTCCTCCCCGAGTCTGCAATGGAGACACTCAGTGTGAAACTCAGAGCGAGAGAGTCCAGGGACCAGCTCCTCGGCTGGTGTAACCTGGCAAAGCCCCATGGACTCCAATGGAGGGTTCGCCCATTTACACCCGCTGCGGATCTAATTCCAGTGACTGGTAGAAGCTGCATTGTCTGTCCCTGCGGAGGCTGCGGGCGTCTCTCTCACACGGTGCGATTCTCTTTCCCTTTGTCACACAGGCTGCGCAAACAGCAGAGGAGGAGCGGAGGAGCCGACCCGAACAGGTAACAGGCTATTGCTCTGTCATCCCCGGCTCTGTGCCCCCAGCTCTGTCCTCAGGGCATAAAGTCTGGGCCAAACTCACCCCGGGGCGGGTAACTCCTCGGGCTGCAGCACAGTCACCCTGGGATGGGCTAAGCTTTGCCAGGGCAGTTCCCCCAAGGCAGAGGGGCAGCTCAGCCACTTCCACCCTCTCCTGAGGACACAGCTGGTGCCAAGGTCTCATGCTGGCCTGTCTGCCCAGGGCAGGGTCGCCCCGTGCCATGGTGAACTGCCAGCCGCACTGGGCTGGGCTGGGCGGCTGCTTCTCTTGCTGGCTCTGTGAGGCCTTTGCACAGAGTCCCAGTGCAGGCAGTACCCTGATTCTGTGACCCCCGCAGGGCTCTGCTGGGGCAAAGGGAGAAGCCTCCCCAACAGCCTCCATCATTTAGGCCTCCCGTCAGGGGAACGTGCCCCCCTGCAGCATGATCCCCTCTTAGATCTGGCCTCCAGGAGCTCACATGGGATCCCCGTTATACAGCAGCTGCTCTGTGTCCGGCGCTGGCACTGCAGTCTCACACGCTGCTTTGCAGACAGCCGTCACCGCGTCCCTTTCCATGTTGCAGGGCCGGCCATGTCCCCCACTGCCTGGGTCGCTCGCTGTGCCCTGGCTCTGCTCCTCCTGGTGTCTGCGCCCGTCATCACCTTCGTGCTGGAGAAATGGGACCTGTGTGAGCCTGCAGGGCTGGAGGAGACTTGTGAGGGGAGGAACAGCGTCATGGGGAGGAGAGGGGCTGAGAGTCGGAGAACCCCATTGACCGCCTGTGAGCAGGGGAATTTCCTGGGGAGATACTAGTGCCCAGCTCTGAGCAGTGTTGGGGAGACACCGTTGGTCAGTGCTGTACAATAGGTCCCTGCGGTAACAATCTTTGCCCAAACTTCTCCAGCCTCCTTCAGTTTCCCCTTTTTTCCCCCAGGGGTGACACTCTCAGTCACTCTGCCCTGCAGCCTGCAGACCTCTGCTCTCTCCCAGCCAGGCCAGGGCCGTGCCGAGCTCTGTCAGAGCTTAGCCCTGCCATGAATTGCCCCACTCAGACAGCCCAGCCCGGCTCCTTCCTTCTGTACAAATAATCCCTCCTGCAGAGAGGCGGTACATTTAGGGGGAGAGGGTGGGCTCATGGTTAAGGCACTCGGGTGGGACTTGGCGGAGATCAAGTCCCAGCTCTGCCGTAGAATCCTTGGGCTTCTCACTTCATTTCTCTGGGCCTCAGTCCCCATCTGTGAAATGGGGATAATAATTCTACCTTGTCTAAAGGGACAATTTTCAAAGCCCTAAGGGATTCAGGAGCACAAGTGTGTGACTCTGCCCTGTGCTCCTAAATCCTTCAGGTGCTTCTAAAAATCTCCCCCTTAGATTGTGAACTTTTCAGGGAGGGACCTGTCCATCACTGAGGGTTCGTCTGCACAGGGAACTCGACCAGCAGGGCTACATTGGTGTAGTTAAGCCACTACTATCACGCTGAGATAAATCCCAGCAGGGACACCCTTATTCCGGAATCAGAGAGCTGTGGTCGGGTTAGTTTACATCACTTTCAAAGTGACATAGGCTAAATTGGACAATGCCCCTCGTACACCAGAGTAATAGTGTCCCCGCGGGGAGTTATCCCGAGATAGCTGTAGTGTGTTAGTTAGACCAGTATGGTTCTGCTGGTCAGTTTCTCTCTGCAGACCAGCTCCTAGTGTCTGCGCAGCACCCAGTGCAAGGGGACCTTGATCTCAGCTGGGGTCTCTGGTGGGTCCAGTTATATAAATAATAAAGGCAAAATGCAGCAAGGGCTCAGTGGCCAGGTGCTGGATGAGGAGCCAAGGAATGGGGGCTCTGTTCCTGCTACCATATTCTGTACCTTAGCTGGGTATTCGTCTGTCTCCTGTAAAGCATTGGATTCAGCTGTTAGACTGTGAGTGTAACCCATGTGCCTAACAGAGAGATATCTCTGTAAAAGATCTAGAGAGAAGGAGGGAGAGGAATAAGTTGTGTCTGGATCAAGATTGCTGGGCAGATGCACAATGAGCATTGCACATTCACCAGTTTTTGAAATTGGGGGTAGTAGTTTTGGACGTGCTCAACAGGCTCCCTGTAGCTGGACCCAGAAACTCCACTGAAAGCAAGTACTCAGGGCAGCCGATTTGCAAAAAAACATGTGACCTGCATGGGCTGGGAGACGCTCAGCCACAGGAGCAAAAAGCAAGCTGCTTTCCTCGAGCTCTGAATTATTGCACAGCAGGTTAGTGCTACTGTTAACTTTCCAACAGAGAAACATGAGCTGTGTTAGTTAAAAAAACAAAAAGGGGAGGGAAAACTAACTTCTTTCATTTTAACTGTATACCTTAAACGTCATTCAATTTTAGTCAAATTGTTGTTAATCTTCCTGGTTCACCATCTCGCATCTTATTGAAATGTAATAATAAAGGAAAAGTCATCTATATTTTGCTATTCTAAGTTTTTGTATATTTTTGTAACAGGATTTTTCTTTTATATACTTAATAATAATTAATTAGCTAACTAAGTAATTCCACAGTCCAGCAGAGGAGGAGAAATAGTCTCCATGAATTCTAGATAAACATTTCTGTAAGAAAGAGGAAAAAAAATCTTTTACAGTTCTTTTCACTCAGCAAACTACATACAGTTAATCAACAAAGTAATTAAAACTCAGGTGAACGCTTTCTGAGCTTTTAGAACTCTGTTATTTCTCACTCTTTGTGACACTGAGCAGTTTACATTTAATTTTGCTTGTATTCATACTTATAAATAACTAAAATAATATATGTACATTAAACTTGTTATTTAGTAAAATCAAAGCTATTATTTTTATTATTATGAAATGTTATAAAGCTAATTCCTAAAAAATTAAGATCATTCCTTTTATTTTTAAATGTAATTGTACAAAGGTTAACCCTATGCAATCCTTGCAGAAAATCCTCTAATAACTACATTCTTGCTCTCCATGTGCTGCTCTTCTATAAAATTGTGTTAAAGCATTTGGAGAGGGGTGGTAACGCAAACTCTAGCCCATCCAAAAGTTACATGAGGTCTTTGGGGCAGGGCCTGTCTGTGCTATATGTTTGTATGGCACTTGGCACAATGGTCAGTGTCTAGGTACTGTCACAATAGAAATGTTAAATCATAGCAGTGAATGCAGTGCCTTCTGCTGGTAGGCATCCAGAGGTTGGTGGATCACATACACCAAAGTAATGTAATTGCTTCTTGCTGTAACAGCTTTCCAGGAAGCTAAATGCTTTCATGATGTTCTCTTGCAACCACTTGTATCTCGCTGAGGGTAACAAACTCAGTTTCAGAAACCCACTGTTTGTGACAAATACTTTTTGCTTGATATTTAGATTTCATAATTTCTCTACAAGTCACCAAGCTATTTAACAGACAGGGGTCACAGAACCTGCAAATACACCGTCGTCAGTTTTCATGATTTTCTAGCGAGTCACAAGATATTTGCTGGTTTTCTTAGAGCCCCAGCTCCTGGAGTGTTGGGATTATGTGAGTATTTTGGTCTTTGTTTAAAATATTCAGTTTCTAGCCCCCGGTTGTGAAGTGAAGCTGGAAAATGTGATCCCAAGAGACTCAAACACCAGAAGGCAAATCAAAGGATACAAAATGTATAATTTCTTTTAAAAAACTCATACATTTCAAGGCAATCCTGGGATTTTGGGGGCCTGCCTCATGATTTTTGTACACGTTGGGCTGGCAGTGTAGTCTCTGAACAGAGCTCAGAGGACGTGGGGGCAGAGTTGTTGATATAACGAGTAAGGGGATAGGAGTACAGAGTTTGGATATTTTTCCCAATTTTATTCAGAAGAAACATTTTTTTCCAAAAGGCAGACAGGCAGCATTTGCCTTGGGAATATTACAGTGTCCTACAGCGCTTTGGGGGCACTGTGCATTGTCCAACTATGGCTCCAGAGATGGTCCCCCACTTTATTGCTTCCTGCCCCTAAGATTGTGTATGATTTTGGGAGGTTCTGTGACACGGCCGCGCCGTGACGAATGCTGCATTTCAGCAACTGGAGCATTAATGACACCCGTCCCTCTGCAGAGCGATGACCGCGTATGTCTCCGTCTCTTCTCTCTGGGGCCGTGGATGCTTTAGAATAAAACACAGTCATGTTACTTTCCTGCCCAGCCGGCCTGAAGCCAGAGAAGTGGAGCCAGAAAATGTCCCTCTGACAGCACTGCTCTGCGTACAACAGGAGCAGTTAGTCATTCTTGTTCCGTACCCTGTCACAGTCTGACATGGCACCCAACGTACTCTGGGATGAGTGTCTGGCTCGTGGTGTTAGGCTTATGAATCTTGCTTGCGGCGTTTTCCCAACTTAATGCCGAGTTACATCCCTCCCTTTAATAAAAGTGTCTTTCCCGTTTCAGATTCTCTGCTTGTGAGAGGGGAAGTCTTGCCTCTTAGAAGCAGCCAGGGGTGGTGTGTTCTTGTCCCAGGTTACTGGGTGGGGGCTCGAGGCTGTTCTGTGTTGTATTGTTGAAAAGGAAGGTCTAGAGGCTGAACCCTGCCTTGGTTGCTGCCGACTCCACCTGGCAGAAGGTTTACACCAATTTCAGCAGGAGTATTGATAAATAATTAGCAGATGGCAGCAACTGGGGTAAGGAAGTTCTGTGTTAATAGCTTTCCCAGCCACTCACATGATACCCAAGGTGTGTGCAGCACCGCACAGCTGCTGCTAGCAGTGTGAGACTGTGCACGCCCCTCTGACACCTACATCACAGGCAGACCCTTGGGGGAAATCCTGCTCTACTGGAGTCAGTGGGAAATTCCCAGGATTTCACCCCTTGCCTGTCATCCTTCCCTTTGGTAGGCCCGTGGTGGGGAAGGTTCCCAGCGGGTGGTGCTGGGGCTTCACGAATAGGACCCGTCTCACTAGAGCCGATTCCCACGTGGGTAACATTTCAGAGGAGGTTTTCAAACCTGCCTGTGGGATTTGAACGTCCAGTTCCCGGGAGTTTTCATGGGAACTTTGAACATCTCTGGCTTGGTTGTTTGTTTGACTGGAGAGGCTGGTGGGGGAAAGCCCCTCTGTAGCTGGATAGATTTTCAGGCTATGGGGGAATCTCCCCTATCGCTGAGGTGTGGCGTTTGGGAAAGATGTTTTCCTCTTGCCTGGATGCGTCTGTGTGTCCGTGTGGGGCAGGGCCTGACTGGCCAGGTTGGCAGCAGATGTGGGAGGCAGCTACCTGCTCCTGGGTGGAGATCTGTGGCCCCAGCGCTGAGACCGGGCTAACAGACACAGACTGAAGCCTGGAAATGCTGAGTGAATCCATGTTCCAAGCTCACGGGTCACTGCCGAGCTGGAACGGGCCAGCGAATCGCTCTTTTCTAGCACTTCACTTTGTCATTAATAAAAACTGTGACTCACCCTGGGGCGTCCCAGCCAATTCACCGAGGCATCTGGGGAGAGAATGACAGTAACACATTGTCACTTGCCTGTAAATGCCCGTAAGGGAAAACACCTCACTGAAAACAAATGAAAACCCCACGGCTCCTACCTCTCCCCAACCTGGGCAGGGCTCCCTAGTGGGCAGCACCTAGCACAAACAACGTCGCCAGATGATACTGTAACAGAAGGATTTAATACAGGTGTTGAAGATGTTCAGTGGGAACAGTCTGGGTTTTCGACAGATCTGATCTGCCACAAAGAGAGGCGGCTTTTCTCAAAAAACAGATGTCCCAAAACTGAAATATTTTGTCCCAACCAGAAATATTCTGATTCAAAATACAACCATGGTGCCGCATGGGACTTGTAGCTCAATGGCCTTTGTGCTGGTATTTCCTTCTCACAGGCTGGGCTGTGTTGCTGGACTTCATCTCCCAGGATGCACTGCAGCCAGTTAGACTCCCATGATGAACTACCTCCCATCAACAAGAGGGGAGAAAGTGGTGCATCCTGGGAAAGCCAGTCCAGCTCAAAGAGGAGACCAGGAGCACGGCCACTTGAACTACAGCTCCCTGGTGGCACTCCTGCACCATTTTGAATCAAAATATTTTCTTTTTCTGTTGCAATAGTTCAATTTTTTATATTTCACTGAAAACTTGAAATGCCTCACAGAAAATTTTGAGAAAAGCTAAAACAAATTCATTTTTATCGAAATGTTCCACCGGAAAATCCCTATTTCCCAACCAATGATCTGTTGGGTTAATTTGCAATTTTTAATATCAAAATGTAAAATTAGGAAGCCTGAGTCTGAGTGGAACAAAGCCCGGGCAGGTTGTGTGCGCCTGAGCTTCTCGGGGCTAAATCTCCCTCAGGGATTTGACTGCTTGCTCTCTTCAGCATTTCCAAACACCTGAGACATTTATGGGTTTTAAAACACAGTTTTCTCCATTTATACTTTGAATCTCCCATACCCTGAGATAGGAATATCCCCCACGTACGTATCACAGCCGTCAGCCTGGGGCCTCACAATACAGCCAACGGGTGGGAACCAATGGTCTGCCAAGGCTCAGTCTGTTGAGACTTACTGCTGTGCTCTCACATCCTGGTCCACGTTTGTGCAGGGTGGGAAGGACTGGGCAGCCCCAAGCTCCCAGTGAAGGCGGAGGAACACTTTCCAGGGAGAGCTTTCCCCGGGGATGTGTGCTTTCAGTGAAGGAGCGGAAGTGATAACACTTTGACTCAGTGCCCTAAGCCATGGCAATGCAGGGACTGGGTATTGCAGGCAAAGGGTGGGACAAAGGAACCTCAGGGACTCAGATGCACAAGCCCCGCGACCCCGAGAACTCTTTTCTGCTCATTCACTTTTATCACATGCAGTTTGTTGCTCTAACGCTTGGCCAGACAGTCTGATCTGGGATCTGCCCACCCCCCACCAATTAACACATTTATCCCCCCGCCCATATTTGTCCCTTGTGTGCTGATGACTCCCAAAGCCCCAATACTCTCCAGAAGCTCTGGCAGTGAATATGATCTCCAGGAGCGTTGCTGGGGTCGTGCTGGGCTTGTTCCCTGTGGGGGGTAATAAGGACAGCGGGTATCAGTGATGTGGCGTGCTCTCTCTGCTTTCAGAGATCTGGCCGTGAGTAGATTTCTTCCTATCATGGCTGTCTTCTCTGTTGGGACCCACATCTCAATTCAGCTCTCACTCACTTTCTTT
>NW_027132874.1:0-5217 GCF_026122565.2 Emydura macquarii macquarii | reverse complement strand
GGCACTGGTCGTATCACAGAGGGTGGCTGAGTCGGCAGACAGAAAGCTGCCTGGTGCCGGCAGTGGGCGTCCCGGGCACAGCCACAGGGGCCCGGCCGTGAGAGGCACTCGGGCTCACAGGGTAAGAGGTGACACAGCCCCTCGCTGGTCTGGGCTGTCCCCAGAATGTGACCACTCCCCATCACCCTTCTCCCAGCTCAGTGACTGGCACCTGAGTGGGGCCTGTGGATGCTGCTCTCGAGCAGGCTCCTGCCGTGCAGGGAGACTGAGGCCCACTGGAGGTTCACTGGCCCATATCAGCCATGTCAGGCCTGACGTACTCACTACACCTAACACAGTGGGTCCTTCAGCCAGGGGGCTTGGAGTCTCTGGGAACCGAGCATCGGTGAGAATCCTGCTCAGGCAAAGACTACTGCATGCCAGCGTGATCGATCTGTTGCTGACTGCCGGCTGTCAGCATCGAGGCTGCACTGTCTCAAGTCATGCTGCAGTGTGTCTGTGAAGTGTTTCTTCTGGCTGCCTCGTGCGCGGCTGCCCACTTCCAGTTCACCGTACAGCGCAGCTTGGCCATGCTGGCGTCATCCATCCTTGGCCCGTGAGCAGCCCAGCGTCAGTGTGATGTGCTGCGCTGTGCATAGTGGGGTGACGGCGCTCCAGAACCTCAGTACTGGTAACCTGACCCGTCGTGTGATGCAGCGTGTGCCGTGCAGGTGCTGTGAATGGACCTTACAGAGAAGCTTCATGTGATGCCTGTAGCATGCCCAGGTCTCTCTCCTGGGCGACAAGGGGGGAGCACACTTGCTCTAGAGACTCCAAACTTGGTTGGTTTGAAGCCGAAGACCAAGTTGCTGCCAGATGCCACCCGACAGCCCGCAAAGGGTGAGTGGGCTTCGCTGATGTGACTGGTCAGCCCTGGGTCTGTAGTACCACCGTTCCACCACAACCGCCTGTAGTGACACCGTTCCACCACAGCCGCCTGTGACGTCAATCAGCGGTGTGGTGCCTGTGGTTTCTGGCGAGGTTTCCCTGGCACAGTTAATGTGTGACCTGTCTTTTTCAGGTTGTCGTCCCGTAGCTTTCTGCAGCTCTGTCATCTGTGCATAACCCAGTGTCTCTCTTCTAGAGCAGGGCCTCCAAACTGTTTTCCCTGAGGCCCACCCGTGCAGCTGAAATAGGCACCGTGCGCACACTGCTGGAGGGAAAGGGTTAATTCTACTATTGCACACCCAGCTACCACACTGAGCCTGCTCTGTTCATGGCAGTGTAACCGTGTAAAGACAGGAATCCCGCCCGGTCTGCACTCAGAGGTGTGTGTGTGTGGGTCTGTCTGTGTGTGGGGGCTCTGTCTGTCTGTCTGGGTGTGTGAGGGGGTCTGTCTGGGTGTGTGTGTGTGGGCCGGCCCCTCCCCCCGCAGGTGTGCGCTGCTGTCAATGCCGGACTCCCTGTTACTCCCCCCTTGGACCAGGCCCGTCAGTGACCCGGCGGGGGCGGGGCGGGGGCGGTGACGTGGGTCTGTGGCTGCACGTGCTGGGCTCACACGTGGCGGCCACGCTGGTCCCGTGACCGTCTGGCCTGCGGCGCGCGAACAGATTCAAACGTTTTATTAGGAAATGTTTAAGCAGAAAACAAAAAGAGCAACGGCCAGGGTTCACAAGGCGCAGTAATGCAACATCCAGGGCCGGTATGCAGTGCGGGGTTGGGGTGATCGGGGATCGGGGGTGGCAGCAGCATGATGAGCTGTGGCCCCGTAGGACGGCTGGAAGTGCAGGACTTGAGCGTTGCAGGGGGATGTATGGGGCGGGGGGGCGCTATCCGGCGTGGGGGGGGGGGGGTCCCTGGGAGGTGTCTGCCAAGGGGAGCAAGCGAGTCCATGCATGGGGTGGGGGTGTGGGTGGGGAGGACAATGGTGGGGGGCTGCAGTGCCCGGGTGGGGCGGTGCTAGTTGAAGGGTCACCAGGAGACGTGTGAGCACCAGGGAGCAGTGCCGGGTCTAGCAGACCCGCTGGGCACGGTTTAACAGACAGCGCACGTGGGTCTACACCGGATGGAACGTCCCGTCTGAACGTCAGCCCTGAGCCAATGGGGACGCTCGGGCTCGGGGGGCGGGGCCGACTCCCCGGCGCCCCGCCCAGCTCGTCGCACGTGCCAGGGCCGGGGCGGCGATTCCGCCCTCCGGCCGCCAGGGTGCGCCAGTGCTGGGCCCCGCCTGCCCGCCAGAGCCGCTCTAGCTGCCCCGGCCGCTGCGCTCTATGGCGCCCGTCGCCTCAGTCGCGCGAGTCTGGGCCAGGCGCTGATTGGTGGAGGCGCAGCACGGCCCGGGTGTGGGGGGTCCCGGGGAGGAGTCCTGGGGGGGGGTCCCGGTCCGGCCCCGAGGATCCCGGCTGCCCCCTGACGGCCCGGGGCAGCCCCGCCCCGCTGGTTTCGTGTGTTCCGGGCTCGCTCGCCGCAGTCGGTGCCCGCCCGCCCGGAACCGGAAGTTTGAAGTCCGCCATGTCTGTCAAGGGAGCCAGAACCGGATGTTCCGAAGCCGCCATGTTTGGTCAGGGTGCGGGTTCGGCTTCTCGCTGGCGGAAGTGCCTGGCGTTTGTCTCGGGGACCCGTTGGCGGCAGCAGCCTGCTGGCCCCGCCCCGCCGGACCCCTCGTGCCGCGCCGGGCCGGGCCGGGCCGGGCCATGGAGTTCCCGGCCTCGCTCTTCCCCGCCTTCCACTGCCCCGGGCCGCCCGGCGGGGGCGGGGACGGAGGCGGGGCGGGGCCCGGCTGGGGGGGCTACGGGCAGGTGCAGGGGCCGGGGGCCGGCCGCAGCCCGCCGCAGGTGAGGGGGGCCCGGGGCGGGGCGAGGCAGCAGCGACCGGGTCCGCCTTCTGCGCCGCACAGCCGGGGCCGGGCTGGGGGAGCCCGGCTGTGGGTCGGGCGGGGGGGCTGCCTTGGCCAGGCTGCGGGGGGAGGGGCTGTGGGTCGGGAGGTAGGGGTATGGGGGGGCTGGGGAGCCCGGCTGTGGGTCGGGGGGGGCTGCCTTGGCCAGGCTGCGGGGGGGAGGGGTGGCAGGCTCGGGGTGCATCCTGCGGCGGGGGTGCGGCTGATCTAACCTGTCCGCTTCGTGCCCGCAGAGCTTCGTGCCGCTGCGCAGCAGGACGGGCGAGAGCTGGGTCCCCGCGGAGGCGTCGGCCGTGCCGTTCCTGCCCCCCAACGCCAGTGAGCCGGGCCTGCACACCGGGGTGGTGCCTGTACCGGGGACGGGCCTGGCCATGAGCCCAGCGCCAGGGGACCCCTTTGTCCGTTCATTCGGGGCTGTCTCACAGTCCGACTGGGGGCCTTCCCCCGGGGCCTCCGATTTCTACCCCCTTTGCCCACTTGGGGGCTGGCAGAGCGGCTCGGACATGCAGCAGGGGCGGAAATGGCAGGGAACAGAACAATTTGCATTTCAGCAAACTCAGGGGAGGGAAGAAAGCTCCTGGAGTTTCCGTCTCCACCAGCTTCCATGGCGCCTGCCCACAGCCTGAACAAACTCGACGTCAAAGGGTAACCCGCAGAAGCATCCACTCCCAAGGGTCGCTGGCTAGAAAGGCCAGGGGCAGAGAACACCCAGGTCTCTCTTTCTCCTGAGAGGACAAAGTCCCCAGCACCAGTGTTAAACTTAGAAAAGAAAAGACTAGCAGGGTCTCATTCAGGGGACAAGGCAACACACCACGTTTATTGTACACGAACGAGCATCCAAAAGCCGTCCCGGTCACACACACATTCCTACGCAAGAGTTCTGCAGGCTGGTGTCCTATAGTGACCAGTCCTTTCATGCGTTGCTCGAGCCAGACTAGTGGCCTGCTAGGCTGGGCACCAGGGGGGAGCCGGGCCCCTGTCAGTTGCGAATCCGATGCTCCAAGTTGACAATTGCAGAATAAAGTTTCCCTGGTCTGACCCCATCTTTTCTACTTGCTGCTCTCATGTCAGTCTAGGGGCCTGGCTGTGTCATGCTGCCCCTGGGTTCAGTGTGGCTGTTAATCACCAGCTAAGTGCTAGCATGACGAGTCTCTTATTTTGTACGTTCTTTGTCCCTTCCCAGGGTGGATCCTTCTGTACTGGAGAGCTGTTTATTTGCACTTTAGGGTCCTTGATAGGCATTCTTCGTCCTTCAGGGTCAGGCTGGGGCAGTCCGTATCTTCACTCCCCTTTCTGTTGTCAGAGCAGTTTAGGTTAGGTCTTTCTATGCCCTGCGCATACATTCCTCACTCACACACAGAGAATTCATCGAGATAGTTTTAGGTTCAGTGGTACCAGTGTCAGGAAAGAGCACGGCAAGACACCAGCAAGACGGAGTCCGCCTATGCCGCACTGAACAGCGATGTACTGTTATCATAACAGGAAAGGAAAAATCTCTCTCTGCCTCTATCTCACTGATACAATAAAACACGGAGTCTGCACTGATTGGTTTACACAGCTCCTGGGGATCCTCACACCGCTGAGCCCCTGGGAGCACTCCTGATGAGGAGAGGGTCTGTCATCCTCTGGAACCCTGCTGGAAGGCGGGGGTTGGGAGGGGAGGGCGCAGGGGAGTCCAGCTTAAACAAGGCCTGGAACCAAACCTTGCTGGGCGAAGTTTCAGACTGTCAGGTGCATCTTTTCACGTGTATTTGCTGGTAACCATCTCTAGCGTGAGCTCGGACACGCGCACTCACGTCAAGCCCTGTCTTCTTGTGTGAATACACTTCTTTTCTTTGTAGCTAAACCAACCCAGTGCAGGGTATGAACCGGACCGACTGATAGAGCCAATTAAAGCAATGAACTGCTGAGTATTGTCTCATTACAGGGCCAATACATTTTATCGTCCCTCTCATCGCTCCAGGAGAGGGCTGGACGTTTCAGAACACTTGGTTTTGGGAAAATGCGAGGCTGGAGTCACCGTGGTGGCTAGCCAAGGCTGGTGGGAGCCAGTGGAAATCTGGTATTGCAGCAGGCTCTGGGATCCAAAGCCTTGGAGGAGGTGTCAGGCTGTCTGGATAAGGGGGGCCCCTGAGGTGTATTCAGGAGCTCCGATTACTCCTTTCTACACCAGTCTCGCGTTGGGGGTGTCATGCGGGCTGGCTTGAGTGGGGGGGCATGTAGTATATGGTGTGTGACATCAGCATGGCAAGTCATAATAATCCAGGTGGGATAGGCCATGTCAGGTACTGTTAGGAAGGTTGTAATGTGCTAAGTAAGATAATAATACTTGTGTTCATGTG
>NW_027132873.1:0-5171 GCF_026122565.2 Emydura macquarii macquarii | reverse complement strand
TTTCTCTCATGTCGAAACCCCTCACAGTTACAGGGCGTCCTGCATCTCTGCCTCCTCTCTGGCCTCCGAATGCCAGATGTCAGCCTTGTCCCTTTCCCTCTCCTGGGCTGGATTCACACCATTCTCCCACCCACAGACTGGATCCTGGGATACAGCACAGACTGGGTCAACTTGGCTTACCCAGCAGGTCAAACTTCTCCTGCAACTTTGCTTCTTCCGTTTGGGAGTCTGTGACCTGTGGTGACCAGCCAATTATTGAACCAACTTGTTGTTTAATCTGAACATTAGGATAAAATCCCTCAGACAGGAGAATAAAAGGGTTTAAAACAACAGTCTGTACGTGACTCTTATCTCAAGCAGCCCCACTCCTTTGAGACTCAGGCAGAATGAGAAGCTTCTGACTTTTCCATGCTCTGTGTGTGAGTGTGTGTGTGTGAGTTTAAATAATTTCACAGCACCAGCTGCCCAACCATTGAACTGACCTAGCCCTGGCAAAACAAGCTGTGTAACTTTGCTGGAGCCTGGAAGTAGGATCCTCACAGCATGAAGCTCAGGTGCTCTCTCTTAATCTCCCTGTAGTGAGAGCTGGCTTTTCTTGTGCTATTGTTTCCCTTCCTGTTTCTTTTCCAGCAGCCTGATATTAAACTAGGACTATATAATACAGTGCACAAACAGTCAGAGAAAGCGAGAGAGCGATAGATAACTTTCATCTGTGAAATGAAGTAACAGGTGCTGTGTTACAATATACTACAGCAGTGGTTGTACCTGGTGGTTGTACAATGGACTAGACTAGACCCTGGGGGTCTGCAGAATATGTGAAAGATTTCCAAAGCTATTCGCACCTGCATTTGAAATTTTGTAGTGGTCCAGATATGAAAAAGGGTTGAAAACCAGTGAACTGGATAGTGGGAGCCCACGGAATAAATATTGTATGTGCTCCGGATTAAGGCTGCAGTTTAACATCAGAGAACCAGCGGAGAACCGGTCAACTATGAACCCAGGGATAGAGAAGGTAGCAGCAGCAAGGGATTGCACAGACTTGTTTGCTGACAGGTGATTGAATGAGGGCTGACAGGCTACAATCTTTTCAAGTTCTCAAGAAATCAAGATGACCCACTTTATACTTTAGGTCCCACTCTAACCTGAGAAACCATCCCTGAAAGAATGTGTTCACATGTGTGTGCTGAAGTATGGTTCTATAAATGTTATGCCAAAACTTTTCATCGTCATACAATTACTACAAAACAAATGTTCATTACATGCATATCTAAAGAAAGCCAGCATCAGAGGTGTTGCAGCAGGAGTAACTTTACTACTTAACGGCTTTTGTTTTAGAAAATATTTCAGAGGTATTCCAAACTCTGTTTGCAATGGGTTTGTGCTATTAACGCTTCGTTCAGTGAGCAGTTGTATGATTCTGTCTCCTGGTAACTGACCAGAAGCTGCTTGTAACAGTGACATTCAGAATCATGCACACAACAATTCTGCTACTATTGTGCAAGACGTTCCAAAAAGTCCTGAAACAAGAGAACAGCTGCTCTATGTTTCAGCAAAGAGTAGAGATGAGTTACAGTCAAAGGGATCATATAATGGTTTTATGTAATTTACACCCATCACCGGTTACAAGAGCATGTCTGAAGTAACTTGCACTCTCAAGTGGATATTAGTGCAAAACCAGTTGTAGCAGGGTGTTGCAGTGCCTGCCCTGCTTCTGCTTCCGCTTCTGCTGCATTCACAAAGTCAGTGGGAGATCCTCAGGTTCGGTAACCACTGCTGCAGTTTTATTTATAGGTTGTGCTCCCACCACCTTTTCACAGTACCAAGCTGGCCTTCTAATATCTGCACCCAGGAGGGATGTGTTATCACTCTATTTCCACCTCCTGCCCCCTTCCCTGGCTTCCCTCCTCTTAGGACTTAATGAAGCCCCAAGGCTAACTGGGTGGGCAGCTGTCTCTGGTTCTGTAATAATGCACAAGTTTCTCTCCAATTTAAGTCCCTAAACTGGAGCTGGCATGACAGAGGGCAGACTAAGCGGTTATTGCTCAGCACCTGTCATACTGGTGTTTGCACTATTCATCATTTGAGTTCCAATCCCTCCCCCACCCAGCTGAAGTAACTCACTGTGATAGCTTCAAACTAGCGAAACATCTACGGACCCCTCACATGAGGACAGGATGTGGGTCCTGTGAGGATAAAGAGAAGCTTTTAAGATGATCGACCTGTCTGCATCCAGTCAACACTGTCCAGGCAAATCATTCAGCTTGTTTTGAAGGGATTCTTTGGGGCACAATGTATCACTGAGAGTATTTGGTAAGCGAAAGTTAATAGAGCCCGATTCTCATCAAATTTACACCTGTACATTTGGAGTGATGCTATTTTAGTCAAAGTTTCTGAAGTCAGAACCTGGCCCTTAGAATTCTTCCTGTGTACCACAAAGAGGCAGTACAAAGAGGTGTAATTTGTTCTCTCAGGAATAGAGAAAATAAGAAAAATGTAACGGGACAATGAAACACATTTATAAATAGCATCAGTGCACGACAGATAAATGCAATGACCATATTCACCATGCGCTCACAAGATCACAATTCTAAAATCACACAGTGCTCAAGCAGGCTATGGAACATATGGCCACAAGATATCAATGGGACCAAGAGGTTAGTAGGATTCAAAGAGGGACTGGAAGTTGATCTGGGGAAGCAGAAAATCTAATTACAGTAGTAAGGTGTTTTTCAAATAGCTTGAGAGGGTCATAAACCTTCCTGATTTACACCATAAAATATGTCTGTGTCAGGAGGAATTTCCCCTGGGAGCAGGTTATCTCACAGCTGGCTATTGTACGGCTTCTTCTACCTCCTTCCGACACTTCTATTCCTAGCCACAGAAAAAGGGGCTAAATGAACTACAGGTCTGATCCAGTCTGGCATTCCCTATCGGTGGTGTACGTGAGAATATAGGAACGGCCACACAGGGTCAGACCAATGGCCCAGTATCCTGTCTTCCTGAGGGCCAATGCCAGATGCTTCAGAGGGAATGAACAGAACAGGTAATCATTATGTGTAAATCCAAGACTATGTTTTTGTTGATCTTTCTTCACCTTTTGAAAGACTCTAGACATGCACTGAGAGCAGAATGATGTTTCCTTCAATATTACCTAGTCTCCTGTTACTTTTCCTTTCAGGAAGTAAAGTTCAAAACTCCTTGGACCCAAACAGTATATCATGCCAGCTGTCAATGATACCAAATTCCAACCTGCAGTCTTCATTCTCAGCGGCATACCTGGGCTGGAAGACGTCCATGTCTGGATTTTCATCCCTTTCTGCTTAATGTATGTTATTTCCATATTAGGAAATTCGGTCATTCTGTTCATTATAAAAACAGATCCATCCCTACATGAGCCCATGTACATTTTCCTTTCCATGCTGGCTGTTACAGACCTTGGCTTATCGTTATCCACCCACCAACAACACTGGGCATATACTGGTCACTCGAGGGAGATCAGCCACGATGCCTGTTTTGCCCAGGTGTTCTTCATCCACTCACTTACGTTAATTGAATCATCTGTGCTCTTGTCCATGGCCTTTGACCGCTTTGTGGCAATCTGTAACCCGCTGAGATATGCCCATCTTAACCCCATCAAGAATAGCCAAAATGGGACTGGTGTCTCTGCTAAGAGGGGTTATCCTAATATTAACTCACTCCCCATTCTCCAAACAGCATCGATACTGCAAGGACAGCATCCTCTCCCCAGTCCTTCTGCCGGCATTCGGGACGTCCTGACAATGGCTTGTTCAGATATCAGCGTAAACATCATCTATGGGTTCTTTATAACAGTCTCTTTACATGGTTGGACTTGCTGTTCATCCTCCTATCCTATGTGATGATCTTTAAATCAGTGCTGAGTATTGCATGCCACGTGAAGCGCCTCAAGCTCCTAAATACCTGCGTCTCCCATGTTTGTGTCGTCCTTCTCTTCTACACTCCACATATTGCCTTATCTGTGATATATAGATTCGTGAAGAACTTTTCTGATATTGCCCATTGTCCTGGGCAACGTCTATATGCTGGTCCACCCCTGATGAACCCAATTGTGTACAGCGTGAAAACAGAAGCAATTCGTGTGAGGATAATGAGGGTATTCATCAAGTGAAGGGTCAGTTCATCACGCAAGTCCCTAGAATGAAATGCCTGTAACTGGCTTCATGCTATCCCCAGTCTCCACTGTGCAGGGGGAAGCTCTGGGACAGCGAGAATCCAGCCTGACCAGCTGGGCGGCTGGTCCTATGGTTTGTGCACTGCTCTGCGGTTCAAGGTCCCAGCTCACACAGGGAGTCTGTGCCAGAGTTTGGCATTTTTTGTCTGTGTGCCTAAATCCTGGTGCCCTACCTTACCCACAAGACCCTCCTTCCTTTTCCCAGCCACAGGATAGGAGCACAGGGTCACGACCTAGAACTGAAAGTGATGAAAACTCTTCTCCTTTTTGTGCTCCTCTTGCACACAGCTGTGCGTTTTCCTAGTTCAGCCAAAAGATTGCATTTGATGTTGAAATTGCTGGGTGAGTTTGTAGGGACTGTGCGATACAGAAGGTGAGACTAGAGAATCACAGTGGTCTCTTCTGGCCTTAAAATCTAGAAATAGTTACACCGCAAATTGACATTTATTTCCATTGTCTGATGAGAGTTTAGAAACATCTTCCAGCAACTGGAACAACTCTTAAACAACTTCTCCTCTGTGTTTTAAGTCCATTTAGTCCTCTCTGAAGAAAAGAACCAGGTTTACACCAAAGCTAGGTGAAATTTTCCAGACAGATTGTTCATTTGCTGGAAAATGCAGGTTCAACTGACTTGAAACGATTTGCAAATTTGACAAAATAGTTTTGGCCTTTCACAAAAATGATCAGAGATGAGGAAGAAGGTGGTGGGCTGTCTCGTCACCCAGCATAATCTTTAGGTCAGTGATTAGAGTACTCATGTGGGTTGTGGGACAGCCCAGATTCAAATCCCTCCTTTCACCAAACCTGAAATCGAGTCACTAGAAATTTTTCAGAATTTTCGTTAGGACAAAAAAAATCAGTTAGGCTTGGCGCTTGGAGGACATGAAGGGGATATAGGCACCCCAAAATTTGCTTTAGCCCCTCCCCCCCCCGGTTACCACCCCACCTTCTGCAAAGGGTG
>NW_027132872.1:0-5169 GCF_026122565.2 Emydura macquarii macquarii | reverse complement strand
CTCTGTATCACTGTGTCACTCCAGGCGCAGTAGTACGTGGCGGTGTCTGCAGCTGTCAGCGAGTGGAGCTGCAGGGAGAACTGGTTCTTGGAGGTGTCTGCAGAGATGGTGATTCGGCCTTGGAAAGCCGGGGCGTAGCTTGTGCTACCCGTCCAGTACCCCATCCACTCCAGCCCTTTGCCAGGGGCCTGGCGGTACCAGTTCCAGTAGTAGCTGCTAGTGACGGAGCCCCCGGTGACGGTGCAGGTCAGTGTGAGGGTCTCTCCAAGCTTCCCCACCCCAGGGCCGGAGGCCACCAGCTGCAGCTGGGAAAGCACACCTGGAAAGACGGACGGGGGAGTTCAAGTAAACATTTACTCAGCTGTCCAGGCAGTGAAGGATCTCGGAGCTGTCCCCCCATGCAAACATTCCCACGGAGATGCAGAGACTTACCTGGGGCCAGGGTCAGGGCAGCAAGGAAACAGTTAATCATTTTTAAGAGGAGCAAAACGAGCATCAGATCTTCACTCAGCGTCTGACCTAACAAAGCCCTGAATGACGGGCCCGGGTTGGTGTCCAGAACTGTTCACACGCGCGTAACAAACAGTTCACACCCACTCACGCGGATTCACTGTCTCCCGGTTTCCTCACCTCTCCCTTGTGTTCACGCTCCGACTCCCCCTCCCACACACACACTGAGTCTGTCTGTGAATGTAGGTTGCCATCCTCCTCATGGTGTCACTGCTGTCCACGTGTTAGCTAACACATGCTCCGTGCTGTAGGCCAGGCAGTTTATAGTTTCTTCTTTCGCTGGCTGTTAACCCCTGATTCCCCCAGTGGTTACGTCGACTCATTAATAAGAATGAAAACTTCCTTGTTCACACAAAGATTTTAACGTGGTAAAACATTTTCCCCTCCTCCCTCTTCCTCTTCTCACTTCACAAACGCACACTCGTCCCTTCCCTGTGCTGTCGATTGGGAATGTGAGACATTGCACTTTGCTTGCTGCTTTCAAAGACATGCTGTGCCTCATGAGATCATGTGTTCACGTTAAACAGTGGGTGACGCGTTGCCTGTTTCTTGCAAGTTGCCTCTCCCAAGTCCTGTCACTAAAAAGTTACCAGTGAATTCAAGGAAAACACGGGGAACACCTGTCAGTATATTGTGTGACTGCTATTTACAGGTTGGGTGGATTTGTTTATTGGCATTTGGATGCTTTAGGCTCTGTCCCATGGCCCCTTGTCTCTGTATCACTGTGTCACTCCAGGCGCAGTAGTACGTGGCGGTGTCTGCAGCTGTCAGCGAGCGGAGCTGCAGAGAGAACTGGTTCTTGGAGGTGTCTGCAGAGATGGTGATTCGGCCTTGGAAAGCCGGGGCATACCTTGTGCTACCCGTCCAGTACCCCATCCACTCCAGCCCTTTGCCAGGGGCCTGGCAGTACCAGTGCCAGACGTAGCTGCTAGTAACAGAGCCCCCGGTGACGGTGCAGGTCAGTGCGAGGGTCTCTCCAAGCTTCCCCACCCCAGGGCCGGAGGCCACCAGCTTCAGCTGGGAAAGCACACCTGGAAAGACGGACGGGGGAGTTCAAGTAAACATTTACTCAGCTGTCCAGGCAGTGAAGGATCTCGGGAGCTGTCCCCGCCATGCAAACATTCCCACGGAGATGCAGAGACTTACCTGGGGCCAGGGTCAGGGCAGCAAGGAAACAATTAATCATTTTTAAGAGGAGCAAAAACGAGCATCAGCTCTTCACTTCAGCGTCTGACCTAACAAAGCCCTGAAATGACGGGCCCGGGTTGGTGTCCAGAACTGTTCACACGCGTGTAACAAACAGTTCACGCCCACTCACGCGGACTCACTGTCTCCGGGTCTCTCGCCCTCTCCCTTTGTGTTCACGTCCGGCTCGTCCCTCACACACACTGAGTCTGTCTGTGAACGTGGTGTGCTGCCATCTCCCTCGCGTGGTGCTCACTCGCTATCCACGTGTTAGCTAACACATGCTCCGTGCTGTAGGCCAGGCAGTTTAGAGTTTCTTCTTTCGCTGGCTGTTAACCCCTGATTCCCCCAGTGGTTACGTCGACTCATTAATAAGAATGAAAACTTCCTTGTTCACACAAAGATTTTAACATGTGGTAAAACACATTTTCCCCTCCTCTCTCTTCTTCTTCTCACTTCACAAACGCACACTCGTCCCTTCCCTGTGCTGTATATTAGGAATGTGAGACATTGCACTTTGCTTGCTGCTTTCAAAGACACGCTGTCCCTCATGAGATCATGTGTTCACGTTAAACAGTGGGTGACGCATTGCCTGTTTCTTGCAAGTTGCCTCTCCCAAGTCCTGTCACTAAAAAGTTACCAGTGAATTCAAGGAAACACGGGGAACACCTGTCAGTATATTGTGTGACTGCTATTTACAGTCTGTTGGGTGGGATTTGTTTATTGGCATTTGGATGCTTTAGGCTCTTTTGGATTGTATTTATTTATTTTATTATTATTCCTATTTGATTGTTGTTATAGCCTCATAGAAGATTAGGGTTGGAAGGGAGCCCAGAAGGATCAAATAGTCCCACCCCCCTGCTCAGAGCTTTGGTTTGCTTATTCTCACGTGATTACATTTTGGTTTTGTTCATTGCTTTTGCAGACTTCTATTGCCTCCGGCTTTCATATGAATTAAAAAAAAAAACTTTAAAAAAAACTTTCACAGGGAATGTGAGAGTCTCTGAGACCTTCCCCAGCCCAGGGTGCGACGCCACCAGCAGTGGAAAGACGAGAGTGAGGGGCCAAAGGAAACATTGATGTGAGGCACAAAGAGCGAAGAATTCCTCTGTGATGTTCACACCTCCCCTTCCTGCACTGAGCGCACCTGGTTCCTTCTCTCCCCCCCTCCCCACCCTCCCCTCAAAAGGAGCTGACTTTCACATGCTGAGTCTGGAACCTGGGGGTGGGAGGTTTGTGTCTGAGTCCACAATGGCTTCCCCTCACTGTGTCAGCTGCACAGTAATACCAGGCGGTGTCCTCCAGTCTCAGGCTGTTCATCTGCAGGTACACCTCACTGCGGGAATTGTCTCTGGAAATGGTGACTTGCCCTTTCACCCAATCCGCGTAATCTTGGACAGCCCCATCATAGGAAATACATGAGACAAACTCCGGTCCTTTCCCGGAGCTCTGCCGGTACCAGAACATTCTATAGGTATTGAAGGTGAACCCGGAGCCTTTACAGGACAGCCGGATGGACCCCCCTTCATTTCCAACACCGCCACCGGACTCCACCAGCTGAGTCTGGGACTCGGCACCTGATGGATAAAACACATTAAGAAGCATAATAAGTGATAAGAGGAAGATAAGAAATGGAGATAAAAAGACAAATTACTAGATATACAGTGGAGGAAAGCACAGATGGAGCGAGATCCAATAGAGGGGGAAGTGTGGATGAATAGAGAGATAACACAGCCCAGGAAACATGGATGGATGAACCAATGGAAAATATAGGGGAGGAATTGATGCATAAAAATAGATAATGTGCATGGAATGTTGTATGGATAAGACTGTGGGAAAGAAAGAAAGAAAGACGATGTATAGATGGCTGCAAATGCATGGAGAGAGAGAGAGAGAGAGAAACAAACAAACGAGGGGTTTACAGACCAACATACTTGTAGATACACTATGCAATTAAAACACACAATCTGTAGATTCCCGGTATTTTCAAACATTTTCTCACCTTTCCAAGTTGCTAAAATGAAAACCAAATGCAGCCAGGCTGGCATTTCTCACTGAGCTGCAGGGTAAATTCTCACTGTCGGGAGGGGTTTAACCGTTAACTGCACAAACAGAAGGGGCGGCTGCTTGTGCCTGTTGCAGCCTCAGGGCCCTCGCTGCCTGGCTTGGAACCGGAAATGAAGTCACCCCCACTTCCTGCCATTTGAGAGGGGCAGAGAGTCAGTTCTGGTTGGTGTCAGGGCACCAGGGAATAGGACGGGTTATTGTGTGGTTCTTACAACCAGACGTGTGTTAGGTGCTACAGAGAACAAGTACAAACTCCACTCCTAGGACCTCACACCTAGACCCCACTGAGTAATTCCACAGCACAGCCTGAGACCAGCCTGCTACAAACCTGCCCCACAACAGCAAATGCTGCTCCAGGCTCATGAGAAACGGTCTCTGAATGTCAGAAGAGACTTGGTGACTCCTCTGGAAACTATCATGGAGCAGGTCCTCAAGGAATCCATTTTGAAGCAGTTGGAGGAGAGGAAGGTGATCAGGAACAGACAGCAGGGATTCACCAAGGGCAAGTCATGTCTGACCAACCAGATTGCCTCCTATCATGAGATAACTGGCTGTGTGGATGTGGGGAAAGGGGTGGACATGATATATCTTGACTTTAGCAAAGCTTTTAATACTGTCGCCCACAGTATGCTTGCCAGCAAATTACAGAAGTATGGGCTGGATGAATGGACTATAAGGTGGATTGAAAGCTGGCTAGATCATCAGACTCCACAATTAGTGATCAAAGACTCAGTGTCTAGCTGGCAGCAAGTAACAAGTGGAGTGCCCCAGGGTTGGTCCTGGGGCCAGTTTTGTTCAACATCTTCATTAACGATCTGGAGGGTGCGGTGGATTGCACCCTCAGCTACTCTGTGGATGACACTAACCTGGATGGAGTGTTAGACACGCTAGAGGGTAGGGATAGGATACAGAGGGACCTACACAAATTGGAGGATTGGGCCAAAATAAATCTGATGAGGTTCAACAAGGACAAGTGCAGAGTCCAGCACTTAGGAGGAAAGAATCCCTGCAGTGCTACTGGGAACAACTGGCCAAGCTACAGTTCTGCAGAAAAGGACCTGGGGGTTGCAGTGGATAAGAAGCTGGAGATGAATCAACAATGTGCCCTGATTGCCAAGAAGGCTAATAGCATATTAGGCTGCATTAGTAGGAGCATTGCCAGCAGATGGAGGGCAGTGATTATTCCCCTCTATTTGGCACTGGTGAGGCCACATCTGGAGTAACATGTGCAGTTTTGGGCCCATCACTACAGGAAGGATGTGGACAAATTGGAGAAAGTCCAGCAGAGGACGATGAAAATAATTAGGGGGCTGGAGCACATGACTTATGAGGAGAGATTGAGGAAATTCTGCTTCTTTAGTCTGCAGAAGAGAAGAATGAGGGGGATGTGATAGTGGCCTTTCAATA